>NW_027328132.1:0-57258 GCF_047675955.1 Chlorocebus sabaeus | reverse complement strand
AATCGGATCAAACCATACCCGACCGGCCAAGACTGCCTAAAACTGGGCCACAAACCGGTTTTGACCAGTTCAAACCAGGCCAGATCGGATCAAACCGATTTTGATCGACCTGAGCCGGTTTTGACTGGCTCAATCAAGACCAGACTGGTTCAAACCGGTTTTGACTGGCTCAATCTGGTTTTGACCGGCTCAAACCACTCCAGACCGGCTAAAACCCGTTTTCACTGGCTCAAACCGGTTTTGATCTGATTAGACCGGATCAAACCGGACCATACAGGCTCAGCGAGGCTCGAATCGGTTTTGACGGGCTTCAACCCGACCAAACCGGCTGAAACCGATTTTGACCGGCTCAAACCTGACCAGACCAGCTCAAACCAGACCAGACCGCCTCAAACCTGTTTTGACCGGGTCAAACCGGTTTTGAACTGCTCAAACCACACCAGACAGGCTGAAACCTGTTTTGACCGGCTAAAAACCGGTTTTAACCAGATGAGGCCGGATCAAACCGAATCAGACGGGCCCAGACCGGCGAAAATCGGATCAAACCGGACCAGACCGGCCCAGAATGCCTAAAACTGGGCCACAAATCGGTTTTGACCGGTTCAAACCAGGCCAGACCGGCTCAAAGCGGTTTTGACCAGCTCGAACTGGTTTTGACCGGTTCAAACCAGAGCAGACCGGCTCAAACCAGACCAGACCGGTTCAAACCGCTTTTGAGTGGCTCAATCCGGTTTTGACCGGCTCAAGGCGGTTTTGACCGGCTCAAACCACTCCAGACCGGCTAGAACCTGTTTTCACCGGCTCAAACCGATTTTGACCTGATTAGACCGGATCAAACCGGAACAGACCGGATCAGACAGACTCGAATCAGTTTTGACTGGCTTCAAGCAGACCAAAACGGCTCAATCCGGTTTTGACCAGCTCGAACTGGTTTTGACCAGCTCAAACCAGTCCAGAACGGCTCAAACCAGACCAGACAGCCTCAAACCGGTTTTGACCTGCTCAAACCACACCAGACCGGCTGAAAACTGTTTTGAACGGCTAAAACCAGTTTTGACCGGATGAGGCCAGATGAAACCGAATCAGACAGGCCCAGACCGGCTAAAATCGGATCAAACCATACCCGACTGGCCCAGACTGCCTAAAACTGGGCCACAAACCCGTTTTGACCGGTTCAAACCAGACCAGACCGGCTCAAACACGTTTTGACCGGCTCAAAGCGGTTTTTTCCAGATCAAACCGGACTCGACTGGCCCAGATGAGCTGAAACCGGATCAAACACGATCAGACCAGCCCAGCCCGGCAGTAAGCGGGCCACAAAGCGGTTTTGACTGGCTGAAACCAGACCAGACCGGCTCAAACCGGTTTTGACCGGACTGAGCCGGTTCAGAACGGCTCAAACCAGACCAGGGAGGCTCAAACCGGACCAGAGCGGCTCAAACCGGCTTTTACCAGATGACAGCGGATCAAACCGGACGAGACCGACTCACACCCGATCACACCAGACCAGACAGGCCCAAACCGGCTGAAACCAGATCAAACCGGACCAGACCGGCCCAGACTGGCTAAAACCGGGGCAGACCGGCTCAAACCGGTTTTGAATGGCTCAATCCGGTTTTCACCAGCTCAAGCCACTCCAGACCGGCTAAAAACCGGTTTTCACTGGCTCAAACCGATTTTCACCTGATTAGACTGGATCAAACCGGAACAGACGGTCTCAGACGGGCTCGAATAAGTTTTCACTGGCTTCAACCAGACCAAACCGGCTCAAACAGGTTTTGATGGGTTCGAACAGGTTTTGACCTGCTCAGACCGGTTTTTACCTGCTCAAACCACACCAGACCGGCTGAAACCGGTTTTGTCCCGCTAAAACCGGTTTTTGACCGGATCAGACCAGATAAAAACGAATCAGACTGGCCCAGACCGGCTAAAATCGGATCAAACGGGACCATACCGGCCCAGACCGCCTAAAACTGGGCCACAAACGGGTTTTGACTGGCTCAAACCAGACCAGACCTGCTAAAACCAGACCAGACTGGCTGAAACCGGTTTTGAACGGCTCAAACCAGACCAGACAGTCTCAAAGCAGTTTTGACCGAATGAGACACGATAAAACCGGATCTGACCAGCTCAAACCGGATGAAACCGCACCAGAACGGCCCAGAAAAGCTGAAGCCGGAGTAAACTGGACCAGACCGGGCCAGATCGGCTAGAACGGGGCCACAAACCGGTTTTGACAGGCTCAATCCGGTTTTGACCAGCTCAAACCACTCCAGACCGGCTAAAACCGGTTTTCACTGGCCCAAACCGGTTTTGACCTGATTAGACCAGATCAAACCGGTCCAGACCAGCTCAGACAGGCTCGAATAGGTTTAGACTGGCTTCAACCAGACCAAACAGTCTCAAACCGGTTTTCACTGACTCGAACTGGTTTTGACCGGCTCAAACCAGACCAGACCGGCTCAAACCAGTCCAGACCGGCTCAAACCGGTTTTGACCGTGTCAAACCGGTTTTGACCTGCTCATACCACACGAGACTGGCTGAAAGCGGTTTTGACCAGATGAGACCGTATTAAAACGAACCAGAGCGTTCAAGACCGGCTAAAATGGGATCCAACCGGACCAGACCGTCCCAGACCGCCTAAAACTGGGCCACAAACCGGTTGTGAATGGTGCAAACCAAACCAGACCGGCTCAAACCGGTTTTGACCGACCTGAGCCGGTTCTGACCGGCTCAAACCAGACCAGACCGGTTCAAACCGGTTTTACTGCCTCAATCCGGTTTTGACCGGCTGAAACCTGTTTTGACCGGCTCAAACCACTCCAGACTGGGTAAAACCGATTTTTACCAGCTTAAACCGGTTTTGACCTGATTAGACCAGCTCAAACCAGACCAGAACTGTTCAATCCGGTTTTGATCATCACAAATCAGTTTTGAACGGCTCGAACTGGTTTTGACCGGCTCAAACCACACCAGACCGGCTGAAACCGGTTTTGACCGGCTAATACCGGGTTTGACTGGATGAGACCAGATCAAACCGTATCAGACCGGCCCAGACCATCTAAAATCCGATCAAACCGTACCCGACCGGCCCAGACTGCCTAAAACTGGGCCAAAAACCGGTTTTGACCGGATCAAACCAGGCCAGACCGGCTCAAACCGGTTTTGACCGACTTGAGCCAGTTTTCACTGCCTCAAACCAGACCAGACGAGCTCAAACCCGTTTTGACCGGCTCAAAGGGGTTTTGACCGGATCAAACGAGACTCGACCGGCACAGACAAGCTGAAACCGAATCAAACAGGACCAGACCAGCCCAGACCGGCTGAAAGCGGGCCACAAAGCAGTTTTGACCGGCTGAAACCAGACCAGACTGGCTCAAACCGGTTTTGACCGGCCTGAGCCGGTTTAGAACGGCTCAAACCAGACCAGAGCGGCTCAAACCAGACCAGACCGGCTCAAACCAGACCAGACTGGCTGAAACCGGTTTTGACCAGCTCAAACCAGACCAGACCGGCTCAAACCAGACCAGACCGGCTGAAACCGGTTTTGACCGGCTCAAACCAGACCAGACAGGCTCAAAGCGGTTTTGACCACATGAGGCACGATAAAACCGGACTGTCCCGGCTCAATCCGGATATAACCGCACCAGATCGGCCCAGAACAGCTGAAGCCGGAGCAAACCGGACCAGACTGGGCCAGACCGGCTAAAACCGGGCCACAGACCGGTTTTAACCGGCTCAAACCGGGCCACAGACCGGTTTTAACCGGCTCAAACCCGACCAGACCGCTTCAAACCGGATCATACCGGACCAGACCTGCACAAACCGGCTCTATCCAGCTCAAACCGAACCAGACCAACCCAGACAGGCTAAAACCGGGCCAAACCGGCTCAATCAGGTTTTGATCGGCTCAAACCAGACCAGACTGCCTCAAACCAGACCAGACGGGCTCAAACCGGTTTTAACCGGCTCACACCAAAAGAGACCGGCTCAAACCGGTTTTGACCGGATGAGACAGGATAAAACCAGACCAGACCAACTTAAACCGGATGAAAGCACACCAGACCAGCCCAGAACAGTTGAAGCCGGAGCAAACGGGACCAGACCGGGCCAGACCGGCTAAAACCGGGCCACAAACCAATTTTGACCGGCTCAAGCCAGATCAGACTGGCTCAACCCGGTTTTGACCGGCTCCAACCGGTTTTGAGTGGCTCAAACCAGACCAGACAAGCTCAAACCAGACCACACCAGCTAAAACCAGTTTTGACCGGCTCAAACCGGTTTTGACCTGCTCAAACCACACCAGACCGTCTGAAAGCGGATTTGACCAGCTAAAACCGGTTTTGACCAGATTAGACTGGATTCAACCAAATCAGACCGGCCCAGACTGGCGAAAATCGGATCAAACCGGACCAGACCGGCCCAGACCGCCTAAAACTGGGCCACAAACCATTTTTGACCGGTTCAAACCAGATCAGACCGGCTCAAACCGGTTTTGACCGACCTGAGCCGGTTTTGACCGGCTCAAACCAGACCAGACCGGCTCAAACCAGACCAGAATGGCTCAAACCAGTTTTGACCGTCTCAAAGCAGACCAGCCTGGCTCAAACTGGTTTTGACCCGATGAGACAGGATAAAAACGGACCAGACCGGCTCAAACCGGATGACTGCACCAGATCGGCCCAGAACAGCTGAAGCCGGAGGAAACCAGACAAGACCAGGCCACACCGGCTAAAACTGGGCCACAAACCGGTTTTGACTGGCTCAAAGCAGACCAGACCGGCTCAAATCGGTTTTGACCGGCCTCAACCGGTTTTCACCTGCTCAAACCACAGCAGACCGGCTGAAACCCGTTTTGACCGTCTAAAACCGATTTTGACCGGATGAGACCGGATCAAAGCGAATCAGACCGGCCCAGACCGCCTAAAATCGGATCAAACCGAAGCAGACCGGCCCAGACCACATAAAACTGGGACACAAACCGGTTTTGACCGGTTTAAACCAGACCAAACCGGCTCAAACCGGTTTTGACCGACCTGAGCGGTTTTGACCGGTCAAACCAGACCAGACCGGCTCAAACCAGACCAGACCGGCTCAAACCGGTTTTGACTGGCTCAAAGTGGTTTTGTCCGGATCAAACCGGACTCGACCAGCCCAGACCAGCTGAAACCGCATCAAACCAGAACAGACCAGCCCAGACTGGCTAAAACCGGCCCACAAACCGGTTTTGACCGGCTCAAACCAGACCAGACCGGCTCAAACCGGTTTTGACCGTCCTGAGCCAGTTTTGACCTGCTTAAACCAGACCAGACAGGCTGAAACTGGACCAGAGCGGCTCAAACCAGTTTTCACTGGCTCGAACCGGTTTTGACCAGCTCAAACCTGACCGGACCGCCTCAAACCTATTTTGACTGGCTCAAACCAGACCAGACCGGCTCAAACTGGATCAAACTGGACCAGACCAGCCCAGACCGCCTAAAACCATGCCAAACCGGTCAAACCTATTTTGACCGGCTCCAACGAGACCAGACCGGGTCGAACCTGTTTTGACCGGCTCAAACCAGACCTGACCAGCTCAAACTGGTAGTGACCAGATTAGATCGGATCAAACCAGCCAGACCTTCTCAAACCGGATCATACCGGACCAGACCAGCACAAACCGGCTCAAACTGTCTCAAACAGAACCAGACCGGCTCAAACCGGTTTAGACCGACCTGAGCTGGTTTTGACCACTTCAAACCAGACCAGACCGGCTCAAACCAGACCAGACCGGCTCAAATCGGTTTTGAGCGGCTCAAACTAGACCAGACCAGTTCAATCCGGTTTTGACCTGCTTAAACCGGTTTTGACCGGCTCAAACCGGTTTTGACCGGCTCAAACCACAGCAGACCAGCTAAAACCGGTTTTGACCAGCTGAAATCGATTTTGACCGGATGAGACAGGATCAAACCGGACCAGACGAGCCCCGACCGGCTAAAACTGGATCAAACCGGACCAGACCGGCCCAGACCGCCTAAAACCAGGCCAAACCGGCTCAAACTTATTTTGACCAGTTCAAACCAGACCAGACAGGGTCGAACCTGTTTTGACTGGCTCAAACCAGAACTGACCGTCTCAAACCGGTTCTGACCAGATTAGACCGGATCAAACCGGACCAGACCTGCTCAAAACGGATCATACCGGACCAGACCAGCACAAACCGGATCTAACCAGCTCAATCCGAACCAGACCTGCCCAGACAGGCTAAAACCGAGCCAAACTGGCTCAATCAGGTTTTTACCGGCTCCAACCAGACCAGACCGGCTCAAACCAGACCAGACGGGCTCAAACCGGTTTTGACTGACTCACACCAGAAGAGACCGGCTTAAACCGCTTTTGACCGGATGAGACAGGATAAAACCAGACCAGACCGGCTTAAACCGGATGAAACTGCACCAGAACGGCCCAGAACAGCTGAAGCCGGAGCAAACGGGACCAGACCGGGCCAGACTGACAAAAACCGGGCCACAAACAGGTTTTGACTGGCTCAAACCAGACCAGACTGGCTCAAAAGTGTTTTGACCGGCCTGAGCCGGTTTTGACCAGCTCAAACCAGACCAGACCGCCTCAAACCGGACCAGACCGGCTCAAACCGGTTTTGAACGGGTGACACCGGATCAAACCAAACCAGACAGACTCACACCGGATGAAACCGTACCAGACAGGCCCAGACCGGCTGAAAGCGGATCATACCGGACCAGACCGGCCCAGACCGGCTAAAACCGGGCCAGACTGGCTCAAACCGGTTTTGACCAGCTCAAGCCAGACCAGACCGGTTCAAACTGCTTTTGACTGCCTCAATCCGGTTTTGACCGGCTCAAACCGGTTTTGACCGGCTCAAACCACTCCAGACCGGCTAAAACCGGTTTTCACCGGCTCAAACCAGATTTGACCTGATGAGACCGGATCAAACCAGACTCGACCGGCCCAGACCAGCTGAAACCGGATCAAACCGGGACAGACTGGTCCAGACCAGCTAAAATCGGGCCACAAACCGGTTTTGACTGGCTCAAACCAGATCAGAGTGGCTCAATCCGGTTTTAACCAGCCTGAGCCGGTTTTGGCCGGCTCAAACCAGAGCAGACTGGCTCAAACCGGACGAGAACGGCTCAAACCGGTTTTGACCAGATGACACCGGATCAAACAGGACCAGACTAGCTCACACCGGATCAAACCGGACCAGATAGGCCCAGACCGGCTGAAACCGGATCAAACCGAACCAGACAGGCCCAGACTGGCTAAAATCGGATCAAACCGGACCAGACCGGCCCAGACCGCCTAAAACTGGGCCACAAACTGGTTTTCACCAGTTCAAACCAGACCAGACCGGCTCAAAACGGTTTTGACCGACCTGAGCCGATTTTGACCGGCTCAAACCAGAGCAGAACGGCTCAAACCAGACCAGACAGGCTCAAACTGTTGTTGACCGGCTCAAAGCGGTTTTGACTGGATCAAACCAGACTCGACCGCCCAAGACCAGCTGAAACCGGATCAAACCAGACCAGACCGACCCAGACCGGCTAAAATGGGGCCACAAACCGGTTTTGACAAGCTCAAAGCAGACCAGACCGGCTCAAACCGCTTTTGACCGGCTCAAACCAGACCAGACTGGTTCAAACGACTTTTGACTGGCTCAATCCTGTTTTGACCGGCTCAAACCGCTTTTGACCAGCTCAAACCAGACCAGACCGGTTCAAACCGGTTTTCACCGGCTAAAACCGGTTTTGACCTGATTAGACCGGATCAAACCAGACCAGACCGGCTCAGACAGGCTCGAATCGGTTTTGACTGGCTTCAACCAGACCAAACCGGCTCAAACCGGTTTTGAACGGCTCGAACTGGTTCTGACCGGCTCAAACCAGACCAGACCAGTTCAAACCAGACCAGACCGGCTCAAACCGGAGAAAATCGGAACAGACAGGCCCAGACCACCTAAAACCGTGCCAAACCGGCTCAAACCTATTTTGACCGGCTAAAACCAGACCAGAACACGTCGAACGTGTTTTGCCTGGCTCAAACCAGACCTGACCAGCTCAAACCGGTTTTGACTGGATTAGACCGTGTCACACCGGACGAGACCTTCTCAAACCGGATCACATCGGACCAGACCAGCACAAACCGGCTCAAACCAGCTCAAACCGAACCAGACCAGCCCAGACAGGCTAAAACCGGGCCAAATCGGCTCAATCAGATTTTGACCGGCTCAAACCAGACCAGACCGGCTCAAACCGGTTTCGACCAGTTTAAACCAGCAGACACTGGCTCCAACTGGTTTTGACCGGATGAGACAGTTTAAAACCGGACCAAACCGGCTCAAACTGGATGAAACTGCACCAGAACGTCGCAGAACAGCTGAATCCGGAGCAAACCGGACCACACCGGGCCAGACAGGCTAAAACCGGGCCACAAACCGGTTTTGACCAGCTCAAACAAGACCAGAACGGCTCAAACCGCTTTTGACCAGTCTCAGCCGGTTTTGACCGGCTCAAACCAGACCAAACCGGCTCAAACCGGAACAGACCGGCTCAAACCGGTTTTGACCGGGTGACACCAGATCAAACCGGACCAGACCGGCCAAGACTGTCTAAAACCGGGCCAGAACGGCTCAAACGGGTTATGACCGGCTCAAACCAGACCAGACCGGTTCAAACCGGTTTTTACTGGTTCAATCCGGTTTTGACTGGCTCAAACCTGTTTTGACCGACTCAAACCACTCCAGACCGGCTAAAAACGTTTTCACAGGCTCAAACCGGTTTTGACCTGATATAGACTGGATCAAACCGGACCAGACCATCTCAGACAGTCTCGAATCGGTTTTGAATGGCTTCAACCAGACCAAACCGGCTCAAATCGGTTTTGAACGGCTCGAACCGGTTTTGACCGGCTCAAACCAGAACAGACCAGCTCAAACCAGACCAGACTGGCTCAAACCGGTTTTGACCTGCTCAAACTACACCAGACCGGCTGAAACCGGTTTTGACCAGCTAAAACCTTTTTCGACTGGATGAGACTGTATCAAACCGAATCAGACCGGCCCAGACGGGGTAAAATCGGACAAACCGGAGCAGACTGGCCCAGACCGCATAAAACTGGGCCACAAACCGGTTTTGACCGGCTCAAACCAGACCAGACCAGCTCAAACCGGTGTTGACCGGTTCAAACCAGACCAGACCAGTTGAAACCGAACCATACCCACTCAAACTGGTTTTGACCGGATGACACGAATCAAACCGGACCAGACCAGTTCACACAGGATAAAAGCGGACCAGACACACCCAGACCGGTTGAAACCGGATCAAACTGGACCAGACAGGCTCAGACCGGCTAAAACCGGGCCAGACAGGGTCAAACCGGTTTTGAATGGCTCAAACCACACGAGACCGGTTCAAACCGGTTTTGACTGGCTCAATCCAGTTTTGACCGGCTCAAACCGGTTTTGACCGGCTCAAACCATTCCAGACTGGCTAAAACCGGTTTTAAATGGCTCAAACCGGTTTTGATCTGATTAGACCGGAACAAACCGGAACAGACCGACTCAGACAGGCAAGAATCGGTTTTCACTGGCTTCAACCAGACCAAACCGGCTCAAACTGGTTTTGACCGGCTTGAACCGGTTTTGACCGGTTCAAACCAGACCAGACCGGCTCGAAACTGTTGTGAACGGCTCAAACCAGACCTGACCGGGTCAAACCGGTTTGACCGGATTAGACCGGATGAAACCAGACCAGACCTTCTCAAACCGGATCATACCTGACCAGACCGGTTCAAACCGGTTTTGACCTGCTCATACCACACCAGACCGGCTGAAATCGGTTTTGACCAGCTAAAACCGGTTTTGACCAGATGAGACTAGATCAAAATGAATCAGACCAGCCCAGACCGGCTAAAGCCGGATCAAACTGGACCAGAGCGGTCCAGACCGCCTCAAACTGCAACACAAACCTGTTTTGACCCGTTCAAATCAGACCAGACTGGCTCAAACCGGTTTTCACTGACCTGAGCCGGCTTTGACTGGCTCAAACCAGAGCAGACTGGCTGAAATCAGACCAGACCGGCTCAAATCGGCTTTGACCAGCTCAAACCAGACCAGACCGGTTCAATCCGGTTTTGACCAGCTTAAACCGGTTTAGAACGGCTCGAACCAGTTTTGACCGGCTCAAACCCATTTTGACCGGCTCATACCACACAAGACTGGCTCAAACCAGACCAGACGGGCTCAAAACGGTTTTGACCCGCTCACACCAGAAGAGACCGGCTCAAACCGCTTTTCACCAGATGAGACAGTATAAAACCAGACCAGATCAGCTTAAACCGCATGAAACCGCACCAGACCGGCCCAGAACAGCTGAAGCCAGAGTAAACGGTACTAGACCGGGCCAGACCGGCTAAAAGCAGGCCACAAACCGGTTTTGACCACTCAAAACAGACCAGACCGGCTCAAACCGGATTTGACCGGCCTGAGCTGGTTTTGACCTGCTCAAACCACACCAGACCGGCTGAAACCGGTTTTGACTGGCTAAAACCGGTTTTGACCAGATGAGACCGGATCAAACCGAATCTGACCGGCCCAGACCAGCTAAAATCGGATCAAACCAGTCCCGACAGTCACAGACCGCCGAAACCTGGGCCACAAACCGATTATGACCTACTCAAAGCAGACCAGACTGGCTCAAACCGGTTTTGACCGGCTCTAACCAGACCAGAATGGTTCAAACCGGACCAGACCGACTCAAACCGGTTTTGACTGGCTCAAACCAGAGCAGACCAGTTCAAACCGGTTTTGACTGGCTCAATCTTGTTTTGACCGGCTTAAAGCGGTTTTGACCAACTCAAACCACTCCAGACCTGCTAAAACCGGGCCAAACCGGCTCAATCAGATTTTGACCGGCTCAAACCAGACCAGACCGGCTCAAACCAGACCAGACCAGCTCAAACCGGTTTTGACCGGTTCTTACAAGAAGAGACTGGCTGAAACTGGTTTTGACCGGATGAGACAGGATAAAACCGGACCAGACCGGATCAAACCGGAAGAAACTGCAACAGACCATCCCAGAACAGCTGAAGCCGGAGCAAAAGGGACGAGAACGGGCCAGACCAGCTAAAACCGGGCCACAAACTGGTTTTCACCGGCTCAAACAAGACCAGACCGGCTCAAACCGGTTTGGAACGGTTTTGACTGTTCTTGTGGAATTTGCAAAGTAATATTAGGAAGCCCATAGAGGGCTATGGTGAAAAAGGAAATATCTTCAGTTAAAATCTGGAAAGAAACTTTCTGAGAAACTGCTTTGTGTTCTGTTAATTCATCTCACAGAATTAGAGCTTTCCACTAAAGAAGCCTTTCGATAGGACTCTTCCTGTGGAATTTGCAAAGTGATATTTGGAAGCCCATAGAGGGCTATGGTGAGAAAGGAAATATCTTCAGTTATAAACTGGAAAGAATCTTTCTGAGAAACTGCGTTGTGTTCTGTTAATTCATCTCACAGAGTTACAGCTTTCCCGTTAAGAAGCCTTTGTCTAAGACTGTTCTTGTGGAATTTGCAAAGTGATATTTGGAAGCCCATAGAGTGCTATGGTGAAAAAGGAAACATCTTCAGTTAAAAACTGGAAAGAATCTTTCTGAGAAACTGCTTTGTGTTCTGTTAATTCATCTCACAGGGTTACACCTTTCCCCTCAAGAAGCCGTTCGATAAGACTGTTCCTCTGGAATTTGCAAAGTGATGTTTGCAAGACTATAGAGGGCTATGGTGAAAAAGGAAATATCTTCAGTTAAAAACTGGAAAGAAGCTTTCTGAGAAACTGCTTTGTGTTCTGTTAATTCATCTCACAGAGTTACAGCTTTCCCCTAAAGAATCCTTTCGCTTAGACTGTTCTTGTGGAATTTCCAATGTGATATTTGGAAGCCCATAGAGGGCTATGGTGAAAAAGGAAATATCTTCCGTTAAAAACTGGAAAGAAGCCTTCTGAGAAACTGCTTTGTGTTCTGTTGATTCATCTCACAGAGTTACAGCTTTCCCCTCAAGAAGCCTTTCGATAAGACTGTTCTTGTGGAATTGGCAAAGTGATATTTGGAAGCACATAGGGGGCTATGATGAGAAAGGAAATATCTTCCTATAAAAACTGAAAAGAAGCTTTCTGAGAAACTGCTTTGTGTTCTGTTAATTCATCTCACTGAGTTACAGCTTTTCCCTCAAGAAGCCTTTCGAAAAGACTGTTCTTGGGGAATTTGCAAAGTGATATTTGGAAGCCCATAGAGGGCTATGGTGAAATAGGAAATATCTTCCGTTAAAAACTGGAAAAAATATTTCTGAGAAACTGCTTTGTGTTCTGTTAATTCATCTCACAGAGTTACATCTTTTCCCTCAACCGGCCTTCCACTAAGACTGTTCTTGTGGAATTTGCAAAGTAATATTTGTAATCCCATAGAGGGCAATGATGAAAAAGGAAATATCTTCCGTTAAAAACTGGAAAGAAGCTTTCGGAGAAACTGCGTTGTGTTCTGTTAATTCATCTCACAGTTACAGCTTTCCCCTAAAGAAGACTTTCGATAGGACTCTTCTTGCGGAATTAGCAAAGTGATAATTGGAGGCCCATAGAGGGCTATTGTGAGAAAGGAAATAACTTCAGTTAAAAACTGGAAAGAAGATTTCTGAGAAACTGAGTTGTGTTCTGTTATTCATCTCACAGAGTTACAGCTTTCCCCTCAAGAAGCCTTCCAATAAGACTGTTCTTGTGGAATACGCAGAGTGATATTTGGAAGCCCAATGAGGGCTATGGTGAAAAAGGAAATATCTTTCGTTAAAAACTGGAAAGAAGCTTTCTGAGAAACTGCTTTGTGTTCTGTTAATTCTTCTCACAGAGTTACACCTTTCCCCTCAAGAAGTCTTTGTCTAAGACTGTTCTTGTGGAATTTGCAAAGTGATATTTGGAAACCATGGAGTGATATGGTGAAAAAGGAAATATCTTCAGTTAAAAACTGTAAAGAAGCTTTGAGAGAAACTGCTTTGTGTTCTGTTAGTTCATCTGACAGTTACACCTTTCCCCTCAAAAAGCCGTTCGAAAAGACTGTTCTTGTGGAATTTGCAAAGTGATGTTTGCAAGACTATAGAGGGCTATGGTGAAAAAGGAAATATCTTCCGTTAAAAACTGCAATGAAGTTTTCTAAGAAACTGCGTAGTGTTCTGTTAATTCATCTCACAGAGTTACATCTTTCCCCTCAAGAAGGCTTTCAATAAGACTGTTCTTGTGGAATTTGCAAACTGATATTTGGAAGCCCATAGGGGGCTATGGTGAAAAAGGAAATATCTTCCTTTAAAAACTGGAAAGAAGCTTTCTGAGAAACTGCTTTGTGTTCTGTTAATTCATCTCACAGACTTACAGCTTTACCCTCAAGAAGCCTTTCGCTAAGACCCTTCTTATGGAATTTGCAAAGTGATCTTTGGAAGCCCATAGAGGGCATTTTGAAAAAGGAAATATCTTCAGTTAAAAACTGGAAAGAAGCTGTCTGAGAAACTGTGTTGTGTTCTGTTAATTCATCTCACAGATTTACAGCTTTTCCCTCAAGAAGTCTTTCGATAAGACTATTCTTGTGGAATTTGCAAAGTGATATTTAGAAGCACATAGAGAGCTATGGTGAGAAAGGAAATATCTTCCGTTAAAAACTGGAATGAAGCTTTTGGAGAAACTGCTTTGTGTTCTGTTAATTCATCTCACAGAGTTACAGCTTTTCCCTCAAGAAGCCTTTTGCTAGACTGTTCTACTGGAATTTGCAAAGTGATATTTGGAAGCCCATAGAGGGTTAACGTGAAAAAGGAAATATCTTCAGTTAAAAACTGGAAAGAAGCTTTCTGAGAAACTGCTTTGTGTTCTGTTAATTCATCTCACAGAGTTACAGCTTTCCCCTCAAGTAGCCTTTTGCTAAGACTGTTCTTGTGTATTTTGCAAGGTGATCTTTGGAAGACCATAGAGGGCATTGGTGAAATGGGAAATATCTTCAGTTAAAAACTGGAAAGAAGCTGTCTGAGAAACTGTGTTGTGTTCTGTTAATTCATCTCACAGAGTTACCGCTTTCCCCTCACGAAGCCTTTCGATAAGACCATTCTTGTGGAATTTTCAAAGTGATATTTAGAAGCCCATAGAGGGCTATGGTGAAAAAGGAAATATCTTCCATTAAAAACTGGAATGAAGCTTTCTGAGAAACTGCTTTGTGTTCTGTTCATTCATCTCACAGATTTACAGTTTTTCCCTCAAGAAGCCTTTCGCTAAAACTGTTCTTGTGGAATTTGCAACGTGATATTTGGAAGCCCATATAGGGCTATGGTGAAAAAGGATATATCTTCAGTTAAAAACTTGAAAGAAGCTTTCTGAGAAACTGCTTTGTGTTCTGTTAATTCATCCAACAAAGTTACTGCTTTCCCCTCAAGAAGCCTTTCGCTAAGACAGTTCTTGTGGAATTTGCAAGGTGATATTTGGAAGGCCTTAGAGGGCTATGGTGAAGAAGGAAATATCGTCAGTTAAAAACTGTAAAGAAGCTTTGTGAGAAACTGCGTTGTGTTCTGCTAATTCATCTCACAGTGTTACAGCTTTCCCTTCAAGAAGCCTTTAGCTAACACTGTTCCAGGGGAATTTGCAAAGTGATATTTGGAAGCCCTTTAAGGGCTATGATGAAAAAGGAAATATCTTCCAATAATAACTGGAAAGAAGTTTTCTGAGAAACTGCGCTGTGCTCCATTAATTCATCTCAAAGAGTAACCGCTTTTACCTCAAGAAGCCTTTCGATAAGACTGTTCTTTGGGAATTTGCAAAGTGATATTTGGAAGCCCATACAGGGCTACGGTGAAATAGGAAATATCTTCCGTTAAAAACTGGAAAAAATATTTCTGAGAAACCGCTTTGTGTTCTGTTAATTCATCTCACAGAGTTACAGCTTTCCCCTAAAGAAGCCTTCCACTAAGACTGTTCCTGCGGAATTTGCAAAGTGATATTTGGAAGCCCATAGAGGGCTATGATGAAAAAGGAAATATCTTCCGTTAAAAATTGGAAAGAAGCTTTCTGAGAAACTGCGTTGTGTTCTGTTATTTCATCTCACAGAGTTACAGCTTTCCCCTAAAGAAGTCTTTCGATAGGACTCTTCTTGTAGAATTTGCAAAGTGATATTTGGAAGCCCATAGAGGGCTATTGTGAGTAAGGAAATATCTTCAGTTAAAAACTGGAAAGAAGATTTCTGAGAAACTGCATTGTGTTCTGTTAATTCATCTCACAGAGTTACAGCTTTCCCCTCAAGTAGCCTTTCGATAAGATTGTTCTTGTGGAATATGCAGAGTGATATTTGGAAGCCCATAGGGCTATGGTGAAAAAGGAAATAAATTGCGTTAAAAACTGGAAAGAAGCTTTCTGAGACACTGTGTTGGGTTCTGCTAATTCATCTCACAGAGTTACAGATTTCCCCTCAAGAAGCCTTTTGCTAAGTCTGTTGTTGTGGAATATTCAAAGTGATATTTGGAAACACACAGAGGGCTGTGCTGAAAACGAAAATATCTGCCGTTAAAAACTGGAAAGAAGCTTTCTGAGAAACTGCTTTGTGTTCTGTTAATTCATCTCACGGAGTTACACCTTTCCCCTCAAGAAGCCGCTCGATAAGACTGTTCTTATGGAATTTGCAAAGTGATGTTTGCAAGACTATAGAGGGCTATGATGAAAAAGGAAATATCTTCCGTTAAAAACTGGAAAGAAGCTTTCTGAGAATCTGCTTTGTATTCTGTTAATTCATCTCACAGAGTTACAGCTTTCCCCTCAAGAATCCTTTCGCTTAGACTGTTCTTGTGGAATTTCCAAAGTGATATTTGGAAGCCTATAGAGGGCTATAGTGAAAAAGGAAATATCTTCCGTTAAAATCTGGAAAGAAGCTTTCTGAGAAACTGCGTTTTGTTCTGTGAATTCATCTCACACAGTTACAGCTTTCCCCTCAAGAAGCTTTTCGATAAGTCTGTTCTTGTGGAATTTGCAAAGTGATATTAGGAAGCCCATAGAGGGCTATGGTGAAAAAGGAAATATCTTCTGGTAAAAACTGGAAAGAACCTTTCTGAGAAACTGCTTTGTGTTCTGTTAATTCATCTCACAGTGTTACAGCTTTCCCTTCAAGAAGCCTTTGTCTAAGACTGTTCTTGTGGAATTTGCAAAGTGATCTTCTAAGACCATAGATGTCATTGGTGAAATGGGAAATATCTTCAGTTAAAAACTGGAAAGAAGCTGTCTGAGAAACTGTGTTGTGTTCCTTTAATTCATCTCACAGAACTACAGCTTTCCCCTCAAGAAGCCTTTCGATAGGACTATTCTTGTGGAATTTTCAAAGTGATATTTAGAAGCCCATAGAGGGCTATGGTGAAAATGGAAATATCTTCCGTTAAAAACTGGAATGAAGCTTTCTGAGAAACTGTGTTGTGTTCTGTTAATTCATCTCACAGATTTACAGCTTTTCCCTCAAGAAGCCTTTCGCTAAGACTGTTCTTGTGGAATTTGCAAAGTGATATTTCGAAGCCCATAGAGGGCTATGGGGAAAAAGAAAATATCTTGCATTAAAAACTGGAAAGAAGCTTTCTGAGAAACCGCTTTGTGTTCTGTTAATTCATATCACAGTGTTACAGCTTTCCCCTCAAGAAGTCTTTGTCTAAGACTGTTTTTGTGGAATTTGAAAAGTGATATTTAGAAGCCCATAAAGGGCTGTGGTGAAAAAGGAAATATCTTCAGTTAAAAACTGGAAAGAAGCTTTGTGAGAAACTGCTTTGTGTTCTGTTAATTCATCTCACAGACTTACACGTTTCCCCTCGTGAAGCCTATCGCTAAGACTGTTCTTTTGGAATTTCCAAAGTGACATTAAGAAGCCCTTAGAGGGCTATGGTGAAAAAGGAAATATCTTCAATTAAAAACTGGAAAGAAGCTTTCTGAGAAACTGCTATGTGTTCTGTTAATTCATCTCACAGAGTTACAGGTTTCCCCTCCAGAAGCCGTTCAATATGACTGTTTTTGTGGAATTTGCAAAGTGATATTTGGAAGCCCTTAAGGGGCTATGGTGAAAAAGGAAATATCTTCCTTTAAAAACTGGAAAGAAGCTTTCTGAGAAACTGCTTTGTGTTCTGTTAATTCATCTCACAGACTTACAGCTTTTCCCTCAAGAAGCCGTTCGCGAAGACTGTTCTTGTGGAATTTGCAAAGTGATCTTTGAAAGACCATCGAGGGCATTGGTGAAATGGGAAATATCTTCAGTTTAAACTGGAAAGAAGGTGTCTGAGAAACTGTGTTGTGTTCTGTTAATTTATCTCACAGAGTTACAGCTTTCCCCACAAGAAAACTTTCGATAAGACTGTTCTTGTGGAATTTGTAAAGTGATATTTGGAAGACCATAGAGGACTATGGTGAAGAAGGAATTATCGTCAGTTAAAAACTGGAAAGTAGATTTCTGAGAAACTGCGTTGTGTTCTGCTACTTCATCTCACAGAGTTACAGCTTTCCCCACAAGAAGACTTTCGATAAGACTGTTCTTGTGGAATTTGCAAAGTGATATTTGGAAGCCCATAGAGGGCTATGGTGAAAAACAAAATATCTTCCGTTGAAAACTGGAATGAAGCCTTCTGAGCAACTGCTTTGTGTTCTCTAAATTCATCTCACAGAGTTACACCTTTTCCCTCAAGAAGTCTTTCGCTAAGAGTGTTCTACTGGAATTTGCATAGTGATATTTGGAAGCACACAGAGGGCTATGGTGAAAAAGGAAATATCTTCAGTTAAAAACTGGAAAGAAGCTTTGTGAGAAACTGCTTTGTATTCTCTTAATTCATCTCACAGAGTTACTGCTTTCCCCTCAAGGAGCCTTTCGCTAAGACTGTTCTTATGCAATTTGCGAAGTGATATTTGGAAGGCCACAGAGGGCTATGGTGAAGAAGGAAATATAGTCAGTTAAAAACTGGAAAGAAGCTTTCTGAGAAACTGCGTTGTGTTCTGCTAATTCATCTCACAGAGTTACAGTTTTCCCCTCAAGAAGTCTTTCGATAAGACTGTTCTTGTGGAATTTGCAAAGTGATATTTCGAAGCTCTTAGAGGGCTATGGGGAAAAAGAAAATATCTTCCATTAAAAACTGGAAAGAAGCTTTCTGAGAAACCGCTTTGTGTTCTGTTAATTCATATCACAGAGTTACAGCTTTCCCCTCAAGAAGTCTTTGTCTAAGACTGTTTTTGTGGAATTTGCAAAGTGATATTTAGAAGCCCATAAAGGGCTGTGGTGAAAAAGGAAATATCTTCAGTTAAAAACTGGAAAGAAGCTTTGTGAGAAACTGCTTTGTGTTCTGTTAATTCATCTCACAGAGTTACACGTTTCCCCTCGTGAAGCCTATCGCTAAGACTGTTCTTTTGGAATTTCCAAAGTGACATTAAGAAGCCCATAGAGGGCTATGGTGAAAAAGGAAATATCTTCAATTAAAAACTGGAAAGAAGCTTTCTGAGAAACTGCTTTGTGTTCTGTTAATTCATCTCACAGAGTTACAGGTTTCCCCTCCAGAAGCCGTTCAATATGACTGTTCTTGTGGAATTTGCAAAGTGATATTTGGAAGCCCTTAAGGGGCTATGGTGAAAAAGGAAATATCTTCCGTTAAAAACTGGAATGAAGCTTTCTGAGAGACTGCTTTGTGTTATGTTAATTCATCTCACGGATTTACAGCTTTTCCCTCAAGAAGCCTTTCGCCAAGACTGTTCTTGTGGAATTTGCAAAGTGATATTTGGAAGCCCATAGAGGGCTATGGTGAAAAAGGAAATATCTTCCATTAAAAAGTGGAAAGAAGCTTTCGTAGAAACTGCGTTGTGTTCTGTTAATTCAACTCACAGAGTTTCGGCTTTCCCCTCAAGAGCCCTTACGTTAAGACTGTTCTTATGGAATTTGCAAAGTGATATTTGGAAGGTCATAAAGGGCTATGGTGTAAAAGGAAATATCTTCCTTTAAAAACTGGAAAGAAGCTTTCTCAGAAACTGCTTTGTGTTCTTCCCTTCAAGAAGCCTTTCTCTATGACTTTTCTTGTGGAATTGGCAAAGTAATATTTGGAAGCCCATAGATAGCTATGGTGAAAAAGGAAATATCTTCCGTTAAAAACTGGAAAGAGGCTTTGTGAGAAACTGCTTTGTGTTCTGTTAATTCATCTCACAGAGTTACAGCTTCCCCCTCAGGAAGCCTTTCACTAAGAATGTTCTTGTGGAATTTGCAAAGTGATATTTGGAAGCCTTTGAGGGCTATGGTGAAAAAGGAAATATCTTCCGATAAAAAATTGAAAGAAGTTTTCTGAGAAACTGCGTTGTGTTCTATTAATTCATCTCACTGACTTACAGCTTTTCCCTCAAGAAGCCTTTCAATAAGACTGTTCTTGGGGAATTTGCAAAGTGATATTTGGAAGCCCATAGAGGGATATGGTGAAAAGGGAAATATCTTCCGTTAAAAACTGGAAAAAAGATTTCTGAGAAACTGCTTTTTGTTCTGTTAATTCATCTCACAGAGGTACAGCTTTCCCCTCAAGAAGCCTTCCACTAAGACGGTTCTTGTGGAATATACAAAGTGATATTTGGAAGCCCATAGAGGGCTATGGAGAAAAAGGAAATATCTTCCATTAAAAACTGGAAAGAAGTTTTCTGAGAAACTTCTTTGTGTTCTGTTATTTCATCTCACAGAGTTACAGCTTTCCCCTCAGGAAGCCTTTCGCTAAGACTGTTCTTGTGGTATTTCCAAATTGATATTTGGAAGCCAATAGAGGGCTATGGTGAAAAAGGAAATATCTTCAGTTAAAACCTTGAAAGAAGCTTTCTGAGAAACTGCGTTTTGTTCTGCGAATTCATCTCACACAGTTACAGCTTTCCCCTCAAGAAGCTTTTCGATAAGTCTGTTCTTGTGGAATTTGCAAAGTGATATTTGGAAGCCCATAGAGGGCTATGGTGAAAAAGGAAATATCTTCTGGTAAAAACTGGAAAGAACCTTTCTGAGAAACTGCTTTGTGTTCTGTTAATTCATCTCACAGTGTTACAGCTTTCCCTTCAAGAAGCCTTTGTCTAAGACTGTTCTTGTGGAATTTGCAAAGTGATCTTGGAAGACCATAGAGCTCATTGGTGAAATGGGAAATATCTTCAGTTAAAAACTGGAAAGAAGCTGTCTGAGAAACTGTGTTGTGTTCCGTTAATTCATCTCACAGAACTACAGCTTTCCCCTCAAGAAGCCTTTCGATAGGACTATTCTTGTGGAATTTTCAAAGTGATATTTAGAAGCCCATAGAGGGCTATGGTGAAAATGGAAATATCTTCCGTTAAAAACTGGAATGAAGCTTTCTGAGAAACTGCGTTGTGTTCTGTTAATTCATCTCACAGATTTACAGCTTTTCCCTCAAGAAGCCTTTCGCTAAGAGTGTTCTTGTGGAATGTGCAAGGTGATATTTGGAAGCATATACACTCTTATGTTAAAAAAGGAAATATCTTCAGTTAAAAACTGGAAAGAAGCTTTCTGAGAAACCGCTTTGTGTTCTGCTAATTCATCTCACGAAGTTACAGCTTTCCTCTCCAGAAGCCTTTCGATAAGACTGTTCTTGTGGAATTTCCAAAGTGATGTTTTGAAGACCACAGAGGGCTATGTTGAAAAAGGAAATATCTTAGGTTAAAAACTGGAAAGAAGCCTTCTGAGAAACTGCTTTGTGTTCTCTTTATTCATCTCACAGAGTTACAGATTTCCCCAGAGAAGCCCTTCGCTAAGACTGTCCTTGTGGAATATCCATATTTATATTTGGAAGCCCTTAGAGGGCTATGGTGAAAAAGGAAATATCTTCCGTTAAAAACTGGAAAGAAGCTTTCTGAGAAACTGCGTTGTGTTCTGTTAATTCATCTCACAGAGTTACAGCTTTCCCCTCAAGAAGACTTTCGCTAAGACAGTTCTTGTGGAATCTGCAGAGTGATATTTGGAAGCCCATAGAGGGCTATGGTGAAAAAGGTTATATCTTCAGTTAAAAACTGGAAAGAAGCATTCTGAGAAACTGCTTTGTGTTCTGTTAATTCATCTCACAGAGCTACAGCTTTCCCCACAAGAAGGCTTTCGCTAAGTCTGTTCTTGTGGAATTTGCAAAGTGATATTTCGAAGCCCATAGAGGGCTATGGTGAAAAAGGAAATATCAAAAGATAAAAATTGCAAAGAATCTTTCTGAGAAACTGCTTTGTGTTCAGTTAATTCATCTCACAGAGTTACTGCTTTCCCCTCAAGATTCCACTCGCTAAGACTGTTCTTGTGGGATTTGCAACGTGATATTTGGGAGTCCATAGAAAGCTACGGTGAAAAAGGGAATATCTTCCGTAAAAAACTGGAAAGAAGCTTTTTCGGAAACTGCTTTGTGTTCCATTAATTCATCTCACAGAGTTACAGCTTTCCCCTCAAGAAACCTTTCGCTAATACTATTCTTGTGGAATTTGCAAAGTGATATTTGTAAGCACATATATGTCTAGGGTGAAAAAGGAAATATCCTAAGATGAAAACTGAAAAGAAACTTTCTGAGAAACTGCTTTGTGTTCTGTTATTTCATCCCACATAGTTAAATCTTCCCCCTCAAGGAGCCTTTCACTAAGACTGTTCTTGTGGAATTTGCAATGTGATATTTGAAAGCCCATAGAGGGCTATGGTGAAAAAGGAAATATCTTCCGTTTAAAACTGGAAAATAGCTTTCTGAGAAACTTCTTTGTGTTCTGTTAATTCATCTCACAGAGTTACAACTTTCCCCTCGAGAAGCTGTTCACTACGAGAGCGTTTGTGAAATTTTCAATGTGATATTTGGAAGACAATAGCGGGCTATTTTGAAAAAGAAAATATCTTCGGTTAAACACTGCAAAAAAGCTTTCTGAGAAACTGCTTTGTGTTCTGTTATTTCATCTCACAGAGTTAAATCTTTCCCCTCAAGGAGCCTTTCACTAAGACTGTTCTTGTGGAATTTGCAATGTGATATTTGAAAGCCCATAGAGGGCTATGGTGAAAAAGGAAATATCTTCCGTTTAACACTGGAAAATAGCTTTCTGAGAAACTTCTTTGTGTTCTGTTAATTCATCTCAGAGAGTTACAACTTTCCCCTCGAGAAGCTGTTCACTACGAGAGCTCTTGTGAAATTTTCAATGTGATATTTGGAAGCCCATAGCGGGCTATTTTGAAAAAGAAAATATCTTCGGTTAAACACTGCAAAGAAGCTTTCTGAGAAACTGCTTTGTGTTCTGTTAATTCATCTCACAGAAGTGCAGCATTAACCCTCAAGAAGCCTTTCGCTAAGACTGTTATTGTGGAATTTGCAAAGAGATATTTGTAAGCCCACAGAGGGCTATGGTGAAAAAGCAAATATCTTCAGTTTAAAACTGGAAAGAAGCTTTCTGAGAAACTGCTTTGTGTTACGTTAATTCATCTCACAGAGTTACAGCTTTGCCCTCAAGAAGCGTTTCACAAAGATGGTTCTGGTGGAATTTGGAAAGTGATATTTGGAAACCCATATAGGGCTATGGTGAAAAAGGAAATATCCTAAGAGAAAAACTGCAAAGAAGCTTTCTGAGAAACTGCTTTGTGTTCTCTTAATTCATCCCACAGTGTTACAGCTTTCCTCTTAAGACGCCTTTCGCTAAGACTGTTCTTGTGAAATTTGCAAAGTGATATTTTGAGCCCCTAGAGGGCTATTTTGAAAATTAAATATCTTCCGTTAAAAACTGGAAAGAAGCTTTCTGAGAAACTGCTTTGTGTTCTGTTAATTCATCTCACAGAGTTAGAGCTTTCCCCTCAAGAAGCCTTTCTCTAAGACTGTCCTTGTGGAATCTGCAAAGTGATATTTGGAAGCCCATGGAGGGATATGGTGAAAAAGGAAATATCTTCAATTAAAAATTGGAAAGAAGCTTTCTGAGAAACTGCTTTGTGTTCTGTTAATTCATCTCGCAGAGTTACAGCTTTCCCCTCCAGAAGTCTTTCGATAAGACGGTTCTTGTGGATTTTGCAAAGTGATATTTGGAAGCCGTAAGAGGGCAATGGTGTAAAAGGAAATGTCCTCGGATAAAAACTGGAAAGAAGCTTTCGAAGAAACTGTTTTGTGTTCTGTTAATTCATCTGACAGAGTTTCGGCTTTCCACTCAAGAAGCCGTTCGCTAAGACTGTTCTTGTGGAATTTGCAAAGTGATATTTGAAAGCCCGTAGAGGGCTATGGTGAAAAAGGAAATACCTTCAGTTAAAAACAGGAAAGAAGCTTTCTGAGAAACTGCTTTGTATTCTGTTAATTCACCTCACAGAGTTTCAGCTTTCCCCTCTAGAAGCCTTTCGCTAAGACTGTTCTTGTGGAATTTGCAAAGTGATATTTGTAAGCCCATAGAAGTCGATGGTGAAAAAGTAATTATCCTAAGATAAAAACTGAAAAGAACCTTTCTGAGAAACTGCTTTGTGTTTTGTTAATTCACCTCACAGAGTTACAGGTTTCCCCTCAAGAAGCCTTTCGCTAAGACAGTTCTTGTGGAATATGCAAAGTGATATTTGGAAGCTCATAGTGACCTATAGTGAAAAAGGATATATCTTCAGTTAAAAACTGAAAAGAAGCTTTCTGAGAAACTGCTTTGTGATATATGACTTCCACTCACTGAGTTGCAGCTGTATTTCGTAGAGCTGTTTGGCAGCCTTATTTCTGTGGAATCTGAGAACTGTTATTTCGGATCCCTTTGAAGACTGTAGGGCCAAAGTAAATATCCGCCATTAAAAGTTAGAAAGAAGCTTTCTGAGAAACTTCTTTGTGATCTGCGAATTCATTTCACGGAGTTACAGCTTTCCCCTCAAGAAGCCTTTCGCTAAGATAATTCTTGCGCAATTTGAAAAATGATATTTGGAAGCCAATAGATGGCTATGGTGAAAACGAAATATCCTCAAATAGAAACTGGAAAGAAGGTTTCTGAGAAACTGCTTTGTGTTCTTTTAATTCATCTCACAGACTTACAGCTTTCCCCTCAAGAAATCTTTCGCTAAGACCGTTCTTGTGGAATTTGAAATGTGATATTTGGAAGCCCATAGAGTGCTATGGTGAAAAGATAATATCTTCAGATAAAAACTGTAAAGAACATTCCTGAGAAACTGCTTTGTGTTTTGTTAATTCACCTAACAGAGTTACAGCTTTCCCCTCTAGAAGCCTTTCGCTAAGACTGTTCTTGTTGTATTTTCAAAGTGATATTTGGAAGCCCTTAGAGGGCTATGGTGAAAAAGGATATAGCTTCAGTTAAAAACTGAAAGAGGCTTTCTGAGAAAAGGTTTAGTATTATGTGACTTCCACTCTCTGGGTTACAGCTGTATTTCCTAGAGATGTTTGATAGTCTTATTTCTATGGAATCGGAGAACGGTTATTTTGGATCCCTTTGAAGACTATAGGGCCAAAGGAAATATCTGCCGCTAAAAGTGAGAGAGAAACTTTCTGAGAAACTTCTCTGAGATCTGTTAATTCATCTCACAGAGTTACAGCATTCCACTCAAGAAGCCTTTCGCTAGGACTGTTCTTTTTGAATTTGCAAAGTGATATTTGGAAGCCCATAGATGGCTATGGTGAAAAGGGAAATATCTTCAGTTAAAAAATGGAAAGAAGCTATCTAAGAAACTGCTTTGTGTTCTGTTAATTCATCTCAAAGAGTTACAGCTTTACCCTCAAAAAGTCTTTGGCTAACACTCTTGTTGTGTAATACTCATAGTGATATTTGTATGCCCTTATAGGGCTATGGTGAAAAAGGAAATATCCTAAGATAAAAGCTGAAAAGAAGCTTTCTGAGAAACTGCTTTTTGTTCTGTTAATTCAACTCACAGAGTTACAGCTTTCCCCTTAAGAAGCCTTTCGGTAAGACTGTTCTTGTGGAATTTGCAGAGTGGTATTTTAAGCCCATAGAGGGCTATGGTGAAAAAGGAAATATCCTAAGATAAAAACTGAAAAGAACCTTTCTGAGAAACTACTTTGTGATATGTGACTTCCACTCACTGAATGAGAGCTATATGTCATAGTGTTGTTTGCTAACCTTCTTTGTGTGGAATCTGAGAAGGGATAAATCGGCTCCCTTTGAAGACTACAGGGCCAAAGGAAATATCCGCCATAAAAGTTAGAAAGAAGCTTTCTGAGAAACAGCTTTCTGATCTGTGAATTCATCCCACAGAGTTACAGCTTTCCCCTGAGGAAGCCTTCCGCTATAACTGTTCTTGTGGAATTTGCAAAGTGACATTTCGAAGGCCATAGAGAGCTATGGTGAAAAGGAAATATCTTCGGTTTAAAAGGGGAAAGAAGTTTTCTGAGACACTGTGTTGTGTTCTGTAAATTCATCTCACAAAGTTAGAGCTTTCCCTTCATGAAGCCTTTCCCTAAGACTGTTCTTGTCGAATTTGGGAAGTGATATTTAGAAGCCTACAGAGGTCTATGGTGCAAAAGAAAATAGCCTAAGATAAAAACTGAAAATAAGCTTTTTGAAAAACTGCTTTGTGTTCTCTTAATTCATCTCCCAGATTTACTGCCTTCCTCTCAAGAAACCTTTCGCTAAGACTGTTCTTGTGCAATTTAGAACGTGATATTTAGAATCCCATAAGAGTGCTATGGTGAAAAAGGAAATATCCTCCGTTAAAAACTGGAAAGAAACTTTCTGAGAAACTGCTTTGTGTTCTGTTAATTCATCTCACAGAGTTACAGCTTTCCCCTCAGGAAGCCTTTCGCTAAGACTGTTCTTGCAGAATTTGCAAAGTGATATTTGGAAGCCCGTAGAGGGCTATGGTGAAAAAGTAAATAACTTCAGTTAAAAACTGGAAAGAAGCTTTCTGAGAAACTTCTTTGTGCTTTGTTAATTCATCTCACAGAGTTACAGCTTTCCCCTTGAGAAGTCTTTCGCTAAGAGTGTTCTTGTGGAATTTGCAAAGTGATATTTGGAAGCCCAGAGAGGGCTGTGGTGAAAAAGGAAATATCTTCTGTTAAAAACTGGAAAGAATCTTTCTGAGAAACTGCTTTGTGTTCTGTTAATACATCTCACAGACTTACAGCTTTTCCCTCAAGAAGACTTTCGCTAAAACAGTTCTTGAGAAATTTGCAAAGTGATATTTGGAAGCCCATAGAGGGCTTTGGTGAAAAAGGAACCATCTTCCGTTAAAAATTTGAAAGAAGCTTTCTGAGAAACTGCTTTGTGTTCTGTTAATTCATCTCACAGAGTTACATCTTTCCCCTCAAGAAGCCTTTCGCTAAGACAATTTTTGTGGAATTTTCAAAGTGATATTTTGAAGCCAATAGTGGGCTATAGTGAAAAAGGAAATATCTTCAGTTAAAAACTGTAAAGAAGCTTTCTGAGGAACTGCTTTGTGTTCTGCTAATTCATCTCACAGAGTTACAACTTTCGCCTCAAGAAGCCTTTCGCAAAGACTGTTCTTGTGGAATTTGCAAAGTGATATTTGGAAGCCCATAGAGGGCTATGGTGAAAAAGGAAATATCTTCCATTAAAAAGTGGAAAGAAGCTTTCTGGGAAACTGCATTGCGTTCTGTTAATTCATCTCACAGAGTTACAGCATTCCCCCAAGAAGCCTTTCGCTAAGACTGTTCTTGTGAAATTTGCAAAATGATATTTGGAAGCCCATAGAGGGCTATGGTGAAAAAGGAAACAACTGCCGATAAAAAGTGGAACGAAGATTTCTGAGAAGCTGCCTTGTGTTCTGTTAATTCATCTTAGAGAGTTACAGCTTTCTCCTCATGAAGAGTTTCCCTAAGACTGTTCTTGTTGGATAGGCATAGTGATATTTGGAATTCCATAGAAGGCTATGGTGAAAAAGGGAATATCTTCTGTTAAAAACTGGAAAGAAGCTTTCTGGGAAACTGCCTTGTGTTTTGTTAATTCATCTCACAGAGTTACAGCTTTCCCCTCAAGAAGAATATTGCTAAGATTCTTCTTGTGGAATTTGCAAAGTGATATTTGGAAGCCCATACAGGGCTATGGTGAAAAAGGAAACATCCTAGGATAAAAACTGAAAAGAAGTTTTCTAAGAAACTGCTTTGTGTTCTGTTAATTCATCTCACAGTGTTACAGCTTTCCCCTCAAGTAGCCATTCTCTAAGACTGTTCTTGTGGAATTTTCAAGGAGATATTTGGGTGCCCATAGAGGGCTATGGTGAAAAAGGAAATATCTTCTGTTAAAAACTGCAAAGAAGGTTTCTGAGAGACTGCTTTTTGTGTTCTGTTAATTCATCTCCCAGAGTTACAGCTTTCCCCTGAAGAAACCGTTCACTGAGATTGTTCTTGTGGAATTTGCAAAGTGCTATTGGAAGCCACTAGAGGGTTATGGCAAAAAAGGAAATATCCTAAGATAAAAACCGAAAGGAAGCTTTCTGAGAAACTGCATTGTGTTTTGTTAATTCATCTCACAGAGTAACAGCTTTCCGCTCAGGAAGCCTTTCGCTAAGAGTGTTCTTGTGGTATTTGCAAAGTGATAATTAAAGTCCATAGAGGGCTATGGTTAAAAAGGAAATCTCTTCCGTTAAAAACTGGAAAGAAGCTTTCTGAGAAACGGCTTTGTGTTCTCTTAATTCATCTCACAGAGTTGCAGCTTTCCCCTCAAGAAGCCTTTCGATAAGACTGTTCTTGTGGAATTTGCACAGTGATATTTGGAAGTCCATAGAGTGCTATGGTGAAAAAGGAAATCTCTTCTGTTAGAAGGGGAAAGAAGCTTTCTGAGAAACTGCATTGTGTTCTGTTAATTCATCTCACAGAGTTACAGCTTTCCCCTCAAGAAGCTTTTCGCTAAGACTGTTCTTGTGGAATTTGCAAAGTGATATTTGGAAGCCCAGAGAGGGTTACGGTGAAAAAGGAAATATCTTCCGTTAAAAACTGGAAAGAATCTTTCTGAGAAACTGTTTTGTGTTCTGTTAATTCATCTCACAGAAGTACAGCTTTCCCCTCAATAAGCCGCTCACTAAGAATGTTCTTGTGGAATTTGCAAAGTGATATTTGGAAGCCCATAGTGGGCTTTGGTGAGAAAGGAATTAACCTAAGATAAAAACCGAAAAGAAGCTGTCTGAGAAACTGCTTTGTGTTCCGTTAATTCATTTCACAGAATTACAGCTCTCCCCTGAAGAAACCATTCCCTAAGACTGTTCTTGTGGAATTTGCAAAGTGATATTTGGAATCACATAGAGGGCTATGGTGAAAAAGGAAATATCTTCCGTTGAAAACTGGAAAGAAGCTTTCTGAGAAACTGTCTTGTCTTCTGTTAATTCATCTCACAGAGTTACAGCTTTCCCCTCAAGAAGCCTTTCGCTAAGACTGCTCTTGTGGGATTTGCACAGTGATATTTGGAAGCCCATAGAGGACTTTGGTGGAAAAGGAATTTTCTTCAGTTAAAAACAGGAAAGAAGCTTTCTGGGAGAATGCTATGTATTCTGTTAATTGATCTCACAGAGTCAGAGCTTTCCCCTCAAGAAGCCTTTCGCTAAGACTGTTCTTGTGGAATTTACAAAGTGATATTTTGAAACCCATACAGGTCTATGGTGAAACAGGAATTATCTTCCGTTTAAAACTGGAAAGAATCTCTCTGAGAAACTGTTTTGTTTTCTGTTAATTCATCTCACAAAGTTACAGATTTCTCCGCAGGAAACCTTTCCCTAAGACCGTTCTTGTGGAATTTGTAAAGTGATATTTGGAAGCCCAAAGAAGACTATTGTGAAAAAGGAAATATCTTCCGTTAAAAACTGGAAAAAAGATTTCTGAGAAACTTCTTTGTGTTCTGTTAATTCATCTCACAGAGTTACAGCTTTCCCCTCAAGAAGCCTTTCACTCAGGCTGTTCTTGTTTACATTGCAAAGTGATATTTGGAGCACATAGAGGGACATGGTGAAAAAGGAAATATCTTCCGTTAAAAACTGGAAGTAAGCTTTCTGAAAAACTGCTGTGTGTTCTGTTAATTCATCTTACAGAGTTAGAGATTTCCCCTCAAGAAGTCTTTCGCTAAGGCTGTTCTTGTGGAATTTACAAAGTGATATTTGGAAGCCCATAGAGGGCTATGGTGAAAAAGGAAATATCTTCAGTTAAAAATTGGAAAGAAGCTTTCTGAGAAACAGCTTTGTGTTCTGTTAATTCATCTCACAGAGTTACAGCTTTCAACTCATGAAGCCTTACGCTAAGACTGTTCTTGTGGAATTTGCAAAGAGATATTTGGAAGACCTCTGTGGTCTATGGTGAAAAAGGAAATATCTTCCGTTAAAAACTGGAAAGAAGCTTTGTGACAAACTGCCTTGTGTTCTGTTAATTCATCTCACAGAGTTACAGCTTTCCCCTAAATAGCCTTTCTCAAGAAGCCTTTCACTGAGATTGTTTTTCTGGAATTTGCAAAGTGATATTTTGAAGCCCCTAGACGGCTATGGTGAAAAAGGAAATATCTTCCGTTAAAAATGGAAAGAAGCTTTCTGAGAAACTGCTTTGTGTTCTTTTAATTCATCTCACAGAGTTACAGCTTTCCCCTCAAGAAGCCTTTCCCTAAGACTGTTCTTGTGGGATATGCAAAGTGATATTTGGAAACCCATAGAGGACCTTGGTGAAAAAGGAAATATCCTAAGATAAAAACAGAAAACAAGCTTTCTGAGAAACTGCTTTGTGTTCTGTTAATTCATCTCACAGAGTTACAGCTTTCCCCTCGAGAAGCCTTTCGTTAAGACTGTTCTTGTGGAATTTGTCAAGTGATAGTTCGAAGCCGATAAACGGCTAGTGTGCTAAAGGAAATATCTGCCGTTAAAAACTGGAATGAAGCTTTCTGAGAAACGGCTTTGTGCTCTGTTAATTCATATCACGGAATTACAGCTTTCTTCTCAAGAATCCTTTCCCTAAGACAGTTCTTGTGGAATTTGCAAAGTGATATTTGGAATCCCTTAGAGGGCAATGGTGAAAAAGAAAAAAACTTCCGTTAAAAACTGGAAAGAAACTTTCTGAGAAACTACTTTCTGTTCTGTTTATTCATCTCACAGAGTTACAGCTTTCCCCTCAAGTAGCCTTTCACTAAGAATGTTCTTGTGGAATTTGCAATGTGATATTTGGAAGCCCTTGCAGGGCTATGGTGAAAATGAAATATCATCCGTTAAAAACTGCAAAGAAGATTTTGAGAAACTGCTTTATGTTTTGTTAATTCATCTCACAGAGTTACAGCTTTCCCCTCAAGAAGCCTTTCGCTAAGACTGTTCTTGGGAATTTGCAAAGTGATATTTTGAAGCCCATAAAGGGCTATGGTGAAAAAGGAAATATCCTAAGATAAAAACTTAAAAGAAGCTTTCTAAGAAACTGCTTTTTGTTCTGTTAATTCATCTCACAGAGTTACAGCTTTCCCCTCGAGAAGCGTTTCGCTAAGACTATTCTTTTGGAAATTACAAAGTGATATTTGTAAGCCCATGGAGGGCTATGTTGAAAAAGGAAATATGTTCAGGCAAAAACTGGAAAGAAGCTTTCTGAGAAACTGTTTTGTGTTGTGTTATTTCATATCACAGAGTTACACCTTTCCCCTCAAGAAGCCTTTTGCTAAGACTGTTCCTGTGGAATTTGCAAAGTGATATTTTGAGGCCCTTAGAGGGCTATGGTGATAAAGGAAATATCTTCAGTTAAAAACTGGAAAGAAGCTTTCTGAGAAATTACTTTGTGTTCCGTTAATTCATCTCACAGAGTTACATCCTCCCCTCAAGAAGCCTTTCGCTAAGACTGTTCTTGTGGAATTTGCAAAGTGATATTTGGAAGCCCATAGAGGGCTATGGCGAAAAAGGAAATATCTTCAGTTAAAAACTAAAGAGAAGCTTTCTGAATAACTGCTTTGTGTTCTGTTAGTTTATCTCACAGAGTTACAGCTTTCCCATCAAAAAGCCGTTTATTCAGACTGTTCTTGTAAAATTTGCAAAGTGATATTTGGAATCCCTTAGAGGGCTGTGGTGAAAAATGAAATAACTTCAGTTAAAAACTCGAAAGAAGCTCTCTGAGAAACTGCTTTGTGTTATGTTAATTCATCTCACAGAGTTAGTTCCTCCCCCCAAAATCCTTTCACGAAGACAGTTCTTGTGGAATTTGCAAAGTGATATTTGGAAACCCATAGGGGTTATGGTGAAAAAAGAAATATCTTCTGTTACAACCTGGAAAGAAGCTTTCGGAGAAACTGCTTTGTATTCCTTTAATTCATCTCAAAGGGTTACAGCTTTCTCATCAAGGTGCCGTTCACTAAGGCTGTTCTTGTGAAATTTGCAACGTGATATTTGGAAGCCCTTAGAGGGCTATGGTTAAAAAGGAAGTATCTTCAGGTAAAAATTGCAAAGAAGATTTCTGAGAAACTGTTTGTGTTCTGTTAATTCATGTCACAGAGTTAAAGCTTTACCCTCAAGAATCCTTTTGCTAAGACTGGTCTTGTGGAATTTTCAAAGTGATACTTGGAAGCACGAAGAGGGCTATGGTGAAAAAGCAAATGTCTTCAGTTAGAAACTGGAAAGAAGCTTTCTGAGAACCTGGTTTGTGTTCTGTTAATTCATCTCACAGAGTTCCAGCTTTCCCTTCAAGAAGCCTTTCGATAAGACTGTTCTTATGGAATTTGCAATGTGATATTTGGAAGGCAATACAGGGTTATGGTGAAAAAGGAAATATCTTCAGTTAAAAACTGGAAAGTTGCTTTCTGAGAAACTGCTTTGTATTCCGTTAATTCATCTCACAGAGTAACAGCTTTTCCCTCAAGAAGCCTTTCGCTAAGACTGTTCCTGTGGAATTTGCAAACTGATATTTGGAAGCCCTTAGGGGGCTATGGTGATAAAGGTCAGTTAAAAACTGGAGAGAACCATTCTGAGAAACTGCTTTGTTTTCTGTTAATTCGTCTCACAGACTTACAGCTTCCCCCTTAAAAAGCCTTTCGCTAAGACTGTTCTTCAGGAATTTGCAAAGTGATATTTGAAGCCCATAGAGGGCTATGGTGAAAAAGGAAATATCTTCAGTTAAAAAATGAATAGAAGCTTTCTGAGAAACCGCTTTGTGTTCTGTTAATTCATCTCACAGAGTTACAGCTTTCCCCTCAAGAAGACATTCGCTAACACTCTTCTTGTGGAATTTGTAAACTGATATTTGGAAGCCCATAGAGGGCTATGGTGAAAATGAAATATCGTCCGTTAAAAACTGCAAGGAAAATTTCTGAGAAACTGCTTTTTGTTCTGTTAATTCATCTCACAGATTTACAGCTTTCCCTTCAAGAAGATTTCACTAAGAATGTTCTTCTGGAATTTGCAAAGTGATATTTTGAGGCCCACACATGGCTATTTTGAAAAAGGAAATATCTTCAGTTAAAAATTGGAAAGAATCTTTCTGAGAAACTGCTATGTGTTTTGCTAATTCATCTCACAGAGTTACAGCTTTCTCCTCAAGAAGTCTTTCACTAAGAATATTCTTGTGGAATTTACAATGTGATATTTGGAAGCCGAAAGAGGGCTATGGTGAAAAAGGAAATATCTTCAGTTAAAAACTGGAAAGAAGCTTTCTGAGAAACTGCTTTGTGTTATGTTAATTCATCTCACAGAGTTACTTCCTCCCCTCCAAAAGCCTTTCTCTAAGACTGTTGTTTTGGAATTTGAAAGAGATATTTGGAAGCCCATAGAGGGATTTGGTGAAAAAAGAAATATCTTAGGTTAAAACCTGGAAAGAAGCTTTCTTAGAAAATACTTTGTATTCCATTAATTCACCTCAAAGAGTTACAGCTTCCCATCAAGAAGCCATTCACTAAGACTGTTCTTGTGAAATTTGCAACGTGAGATTTGGAAGCCCTTAGAGGGCTATGGTTAAAATGAAAATATCTTCAGGTAAAAACTGCAAAGAAGATTTCTGAGAAACTGTTTCTGCTCTCTTAATTCATCTCACAGAGTTACAGCTTTACCCTCATGAAGCCTTTCGCTAAGAATACTCTTGTGGAATTTGCAAGGTGATATTTGGAAGCCCATAGAGGGCTATGGTGAAAAAGAAAATAACCTAAGATAAAAACTGAAAAGAAGCTTGCTGAGAAACTGCTTTGTGTTCTCTTAATTCATCTCACAGAGTTACAGGTTTTCCCTCAAGAAGCCTTTCGCTAAGACTGTTCTTGTGGAATTTGCAAAGTGATATTAGGAAGCCAATAGGGGGCTATGGTGAAAAAGGAAATATCTTCAGTTAAAAACTGGAAAGAAGCTTTCTGAGAGACTGCTTTGTGTTCTGTTAATTCATCTCACAGAGTTACAGCTTTCACCTCAAGAAGCCCTTTGCTGAGATTGTTCTTGTGGAATTTTCTAAGTGATATTTGGAAGACAATAGAGGGCTATGGTGAAAAAGGTCAGTTAAAAACTGGAGAGAAGCTTTCTGAGAAACTGCTTTGTTTTCTGTTAATTCATCTCAAAGAGTTACAGCATCCCCCTCAAGAAGCCTTTCGCTAAGATTTTTTTGGGGAATTTGCATAGTGATATTTGGAAGCCCATGGAGGGCTATGGTGAAAAAGGTCAGATAAAAACTGGAGAGAAGCTTTCTGAGAAACTGCTTTGTGTTCTGTTAATTCATCTCACAGAGTTACAGCTTCCCCCTCAAGAATCCTTTCACAGAAACTGTTCTTGTGGAATTTGCAAAGTGATATTTGGAAGCAAATAGAAGGTTATGTTGAAAAAGGAAATATCTTCAGTTAAAAACTGGAAAGAAACTTTCAGAGAAACTGCCTTGTATTCTGTTAATTCATCTCAAAGTGTTACAGCTTGCCCCTCAGGAAGCCGTTCACTAAGACTGTTCTTCTGAAATTTGCAAAGTGATATTTGGAAGCACTTAGAGGGCAATGGTGAAAAAGGAAATATCTTCAGTACAAAACTGCAAAGAAGATTTCTGAGAAACTGCTTTGTGTTCTCTTAATTCATCTCACAGAGTTAGAGCTTTACCCTCAAAAATCCTTTCGCTAAGACTGGTCTTGTGGAATTTGCAAAGTGATATTTGGAAACCCGTAGAGGACTATAGAGAAAAAGGAAGTAGCTTCAGTTAGAAACTGGAAAGAAGCTTTCTTAGAACCTGCTTTGTGTTCTGCTAATTCATCTCACAGAGTTCCAGCTTTCCCCTCTAGAAGCCTTTCGATAAGACTGTTCATATGGAATTTGCAAAGTGATATTTGGAAGCCAATGCAGGGCTATGGTGAAAAAGGTCTGTTAAAAACTGGAGAGAAGCATTCTGAGAAACTGCTTTGTATTCTGTTAATTCGTGTCACAGAGTTACAGTTTCCCCCTCAAAAAGCCTTTCGTTAAGACTGTTCTTGTGGAATTTGCAAAGTGACATTTGGAAGCCCACAGCGGGCTATGGTGAAAAAGGAAATATCCTAAGATAAAAACTGAAAAGAAGCTTTCTGAGAAACTGATTTGTGTTCTGTTAATTCATCGCACACAGTTACAGCTTTCCCCTCAAGAAGCCTTTCGCTAATACTGTTCTTGTGGAATTTGCAAAGTGATATTTGGAAGCCCATAGAGGGCTATGGTGAAAAAGGAAATATCTTCCGTTAAAAACTGGAAAGTAGCTTTCTGACAACCTGCTTTGTGTTCTCTTAATTCATCTAACAGAGTTACAGCTTTCCCCTCAAGAGGCCTTTCGCTAAAAATGTTCTTGTTGAATTTCCAAAGTGATATTTTGAAGCCCAGAAAGGGCTATGGTGAACAAGGCAATATCTTCAGTTAAAAACTGGAAAGAATCTTTCTGAGAAACTGCTTTGTGTTCCATTAATTCATCTCACAGAGTTACAGGTTTTCCCTCAAGAAGCCTTTCGCTAACACTGCTCTTATGGGATTTGCAAAGTGATATTTGGAAGCCAATAGAGGGCTATGGTGAAAAAGGAAATATCTTCAGTTAAAAACTGGAAAGAAGCTTTCTGAAAAACTGCTTTGTGTTCTGTTAATTCATCTCACAGAGTTACAGCTTTCCCCTCAGGAAGCCTTTCGCTAAGACTGTTCTTGTGGAATTTGCATAGTGATATTTGGAAGCCCATGGAGGGCTGTGGTGAAGAAGGTCAATTAAAAACTGGAGAGAAGCTTTCTGAGAAACTGCTTTGTGTTCTGTTAATTCATCCCACAGGTTTACAGCTTTACCCTCAATAAGTCATTTGCTAAGACTGTTCTTGTGTAATTTGCAAAGTGATATTTGGAAACCCATAGAGGGCTATCGTGAAAATGAAATATCTTCCATTAAAACTGGAAAGAAGCTTTCTGAGAAACTGCTCCGTGTTCTGTTAATTCATCTCACAGAGTTAGAGCTTCCCACGCAAGAAGCCTTTCGCTAAGACTGTTCTTGTGGAATTTGCAAAGTGATATTTGGAAGCCCATAGAGGGTTATGGTGAAAAAGGAAATATCTTCCGTTAAAAACTAGAAAGAAACTTCTGAGAAACTGCTTTTTGTTCTTTTAATTCATCTCACAGAGTTACAGCTTTCCCCTCAAGAAGCCGCTCAATAAGACTGTTCTTGAGAAATTTGCAAAGTGATATTTAGAAGCCCATGGAGGGCTATGTTGAAAAAGAAATATCCTCAGTTAAATACTGCATACAAGATTTCTGAGAAACTTCTAAGTGCTCTGTTAATTCGTCTCACAGAGTTACAGCTTTCCCCTCAAGAAGCCTTTCGCTAAGACTGTTCTTGTGAAATTTGCAAAGTAATATTTGGAAGCCCTTAGAGGGCTATTGTGAAAAAGGAAATATCTTCACTTTGAATCTGGAAAGAAGCTTTCTGAGAACCTGCTATGTGTTCTGTTAATTCATCTCACCGAGTTACAGCTTCGCCTCTACAAGTCTTTCACTAAGACTTTTCTTGTGAAATTTGCAAAGCGATAACTGAAACTCATCGAGGGTTATGGTGAAAAAGGAGATATCTTCAGTTAAAAACTGGAAAGAGGCTTTCTGAGAAACTGCTTTGTGTTCTGACAATTCATCTTGGAGAATTACAGCTTTCCCCTCAAAAAGCCTTTCGCTAAGACTGTTCTTGTGGAATTTGCAAAGTGATATTTGGAATCCCATAGAGGGCTATGGTGAAAAAGGAAATATATTCCGTTAAAAACCCGAAAGAAGCTTTCTGAGAAACTGCTTTGTGTTCTGTTAATTCATTTCACACAGTTACAGCTTTCCCCTCAAGAAGCCGTTCACTAAGACGGTTCTTGTGAAATTTGCAAAGTGATATTTGGAAGCCCATATAGGGCTATGGTGAAATAGGAAATATCTTCAGTTAAAAACTGCAAAGAAGATTTCTGAGAAACTGCTTTGTGGTCTGTTAATTCACCTCACAGAGTTACATTTTCCCCTCAAGAAGCCTTTTGCTAAGACTGTTCTTGTGGTATTTGAAAAGTGATATTTGGAAGCCCATAGAGGGCTATGTTGAAAAAGGAAATATCCTAAAATAAAAACTGAAAAGAAGCTTTCTGAGAAACTGCTTTGTGTTCTGTTAATTTATCTCACGGAGTTACAGCTTTCCCCTCAAGAAGCCTTTCGCTAAGACTGTTCTTGTGGAATTTGCAAAGTGATATTTCGAAGACCATAGTGGGCTATGGTAAAAATGTAAATATCATAAGATAAAAACCCAAAAGAAGCTTTCTGAGAAACTGCTTTGTGTTCTGTTAATTCATCTCACGGTGTCACAAATTTCTCCTCAAGAAACCTTTAGCTAAGGCTGATCTTCTGGAATTTGAAAAGTGATATTTGGAAGCCCATAGGGGGCTATGGTGAAAAAGGAAGTATCTTCCATTAAAATCTGGAAAGAAGATTTCTGAGAGACTGCTTTGTGTTCTGTTAATTCATCTCACATAGTTACAGCTTTCCCCTCAAGAAACCGTTCACTGAGATTGTTCTTGTGGAATTTGCAAAGTGATATTGGAAGACAAAAGATGCTTATGGCGAAAAAGGAAATAACCTACGATAAAAACCGAAAAGAAGCTTTCTCAGAAACTGCATTGTGTTCTCTTAATTCATTTCACAGAGTTATAACTTTCCCCTCAAAGAGCCCAGCAGTAAGACTGTTCCTGTGGAATTTTCAAAGTCATATTTGGAAGCCTATATAGGGCTATGGTGAAAAAGGAAATATCTACAGCTAAGAACTGCAAGGAAGATTTCGGAGATACTGTTTTGTGTTCTGTTAATTCATCTCACAGAGTTACAGCTTTCCCCTCAAGAAGCCTTTCGCTAAGACTGTTCTTGTGGAATGTGCAAAGTGATATTTGGAATCCCATAGAGGGCTATGGTGAAAGAAGAAATATCTTCCATTAAAAACTGGAAAGAAGCTTTTTGAGAAACTGCTTTGTGTTCTCTTAATTCACCTCACAGAGTTACAGCTTCCCCTCAAGAAGGCTTTCGCTAAGACTGTTCTTGTGGAATTGGCAAAGTGATATTTGGAAGCCCATAGAGGGCTACGGTGAAAAAGGAAATATCTTCCGTTAAAAACTGGAAAGAAGATTTCTGAGAAACTGCTTTCTGTTCTATTAATGCATCACACAGAGTTAGAGCTTTCCCCTCAAGAGGCCTTTCGCTAAGACTGTTCTTGTGGAATTTGCAAAGTGATATTTGGAAGCCCTTAGAGGGCTATGGTGAAAAAGAAAATATCTTCAGTTATAAAGTGCGAAGAAGCTTTCTGAGAAACTGCTTTGTCTTTTGTTAGTTCATCTCACAGAGTTACAGCTTTCCCCTCAAGAAGCCTTTCGCTAAGACGGTTCTTGTGGAATTTGCAAAGTGATATTTGGAAGCCCTTAGAAGTCTATGGTGAAAAAGGTAATATCCTAAGATAAAAACTGAACAGAAGCATTCTGAGAAACTGCTTTGTGTTCTGTTAATTCACCTGAAAGAGTTCCAGCTTTCCCTTCAAGAAGTCTTTCGCTAAGACTGTTCTTGTGGAATTTGCAAAGTGATATTTGGAAGCCCATAGAGGGCTATGGTGAAAAAGGAAATATCTTCCATTAAAAACCGGAAAGAAACTTTCTGAGAAACTGCTTTGTGTTCTGTTAATTCATCTCACAGAGTTACAGCTTTCCCTTCAAGAAGCCTTTCGCTAAGACTGTTCTTGTGAAATTTTCAAAGTGATTATTGGAAGCCCATAAAGGGCTATGATGAAAAAGGAAGTATCTTCAGTTAAAAACTGCAAAGAAGATTTCTGGGAAACTGCTTTGTGTTCTGTTACTTCATCTCACAGACTTACAGCTTTCCCCTCAAGTAACCTTTCACTAAGAATGTTCTTGTGGAATTTTCAAAGTGATATTTGGAAAACCATAGAGATCTTTGGTGAAAAAGGAAATATCTTCGGTAAAAAACTGGAAAGAAGCTTTCTGAGAAACTGCTTTGTGTTCTGTTAATTCATCTCATAGAGTTACAGCTTTCCCCTCAAGAAGCCTTTCGCTAAGACTGTTCTTGTTGAATTTACAAAGTGATATTTGGAAGCCCAGAGAGTTCTTTGTTGAAAAAGAAATATCTTCCGCTAAAAACTGGAAAGAAGCTCTCTGAGAAACTGCTTTGTTTTCTGTTAATTCATCTCACAGAGTTACAGCTTTCCCTTCAGGAAGCCGTTCACTAAGACTGTTCCTGTGAAATTTGCAAAGTGATATTTGGAAGCCCTTAGAGGGCTATGGTGAAAAAGGAAATATCTTCAGTTAAGAACTGCAAAGAAGCTTTCTGAGAAACTGCTTTGTGTTCTGTTAATTCATCTCATAGAGTTACAGCTTTCCCCTCAAGAAGCCTTTCGCTAAGACTCTTCTTGTGGAATTTGCAAAGTGATATTTGGAAGCCCATAGAGGGCTATGGTGTAAAAGGAAATATCTTCCGTTAAAAACCGGAAAGGAGCTTTCTGAGAAACTGCTTTGTATTCTGTTAATTCATCTCAGAGAGTTACAGCTTCCCCCTCAAGAAGCGTTTACTAAGACTGTCTTGTGGAATTTGCAAATTGATATTTGGAAGCCAGTAGAGGGCTATGGTCAAAAAGGAAATATCTTCAGTTAAAAACTGGAAAGAAGCATTTTGAAAAACTACTTTGTGTTCTGTTAACTCATCCCACGGAGTTCCAACTTTCCCTTCAAGAAGTCTTTCGCTAAGAATGTTCTTGTGGAATTCACAAAGTGATATTTCGAAGCCCATAGATGGCTATGGTGAAAAAGATATTATCATCATTTAAAAATTGGAACGAAGCTTTTTGAGAAACTTCTTTTTTTTCTGTTAATTCATCTCACAGACTTAAATCTTTCTCCTCAAAAAGCCTTTCGCTGAGACTGTTCTTGTGTAGTTTGCAAAGTGATATTTGGACTCTCATAGAGGGCTATGGTGAAAAAGGAAATATCCTGAGATAAGTACTCAAAAGAAGCTTTCTGAGAAACTGCTTTGTGTTCTGTTAATTCATCTCACAGTGTTACAACTTCCCCCTAAAGAAGCCCTTTGCTTAGACTGTTCTTGTGGAATTTGCATAGTGATATTTGGAAGCCCATAGAGGGCTATGGTAAAAAGGAAATATCTTCCATTAAAAACTGGAAAGAAGCTTTCTGAGAAACTGCTTTGTGTTCTGTTAATTCATCTCACAGAGTTACAGCTTTCCCCTCAGGAAGCCTATTGTTAAAGCTGTTCTTGTGGAATTTGCAAAGCGATATTTGGAAGCCCATAGGGGGCTATGGTGAAAAAGGAAATATCCTAAGATTAAAACTGAAAAGAAGCCTTCTAAGAAACTGCATTGTGTTCTGTTACTTCATCTCACAGAGTTACAACTTTCTCCTCAAGAAGCTTTTCGCTAAGACTGTTTTTCTGGAATTTGCAAAGTGATACTTGGAATCCCAAAGAGGGCTATGGTGAAAAAGCAAATATCCTAAGATAGAAACTGAAAAGAAACTTTCTGAGAAACTGCTTTGTGTTCTGTTAATTTATCTCACAGAGTTACAGCTTTTCCCTCAAGAAGCCATTTGCTAAGACTGTTCTTGTGGAATGTGCAAAGTGATATTTCGAAGACCATAGTGGGGTATGGTAAAAATGTAAATATCATAAGATAAAACCGAAAAGAAGCTTTCTGAGAAACTGCTTTGTGTTCTGTTAATTCATCTCACAGAGTTACAGTTTTCCCCTCAAGAAACCTTTCGTTAAGACTGTTCTTGTGGAATTTGCAATGTGATATTTAGAAGCCCATAGAGGGCTATGGTGAAAAAGTAAATATCTTCCATTAAAAACTGGGAAGAATCACTCTGAGAAACTGCTTTGTGTTCTGTTAATTCATGTCACAGAGCTACAGCATTCCCCTCAAGAAGTCTTTCGCTAAGACTGTTTTTGTGGAATTTGCAAATTGATATTTGGAATCCCACAGACAGCTATGGTGAAAAATGAAATATCTTCCGTTAAAAACTAGAAAGAAGCTTTCTGAGAAACTGCTTTGTGTTCTGTTAATTCATCTCACAGTGTTACAGATTTCCCCTCAAGAAGCCAATCACTAAGACTGTTATTGTGAAATTTGCAGAGTATTATTAGGAATCCCATAGAGGGCTATGGTGAAAAAGGAAATAACTTCAGTTAAAAACTGGAATAAAGATTTCTAAGAAACGTCTTTGCGTTCTGTTAATTCATCTCACAGAGTTATAGCTTTCCCTTCAAGAAGCCTTTCGCTAAGATTGTTCTTGTGCAATTTGCAAAGTGATATTTGGAAGCCGCTAGGGGGCTACGGTGAAAAAGGAAATATCTTCTGTTAAAAACTGGAAAGAAGCTTTCTTAGAAAGTGCTTTGTGCTCTGTTTATTCATCTCACAGCGTTACATCTTCTCCCTCTAGCAGCCTTTAACTAAGATGGTTCTTGGGGAATTTGCAAAGCGATATTTGGAAGCCCATAGTGCTATGGTTAAAAAATGAAATATCCTAACATAAAAAGCGAAAAGAAGCTTCCTGAGAAACTGCTTTGTGTTCTGTTTATTCATCTCACAGAATTACAGCTTTCTACTCAAGAAGACTTTCGCTAAGACTGTTCTTACGGAATTTACAAGGTGATATTTCGGAGCCCATAGAGTACTATGGTGAAAAAAGAAATATCTTCAGTTAAAATCTGGAAAGAAGCTTTCTGAGAAACTGCTTTGTGTTCTGTTAATTCATCTCACAGAGTTACAGCTTTCCCCTGAAGAAACCTTTTGCTAAGACTGTTCCTGTGGAATTTGCTAAGAGATATTTGTAAGCTTATAGAGGGCTATGGTGAAAGTGAAATATCTTCCGTTAAAAACTGGAAATAAGCTTTCTGAAAAACTGCCTTGTGTTCCGATAAATCATCTCTCAGAGTTACAGCTTTCCCCTCAAGAAGACGTCCACTAAGACTGTTCTTGTGATATTTGTAAAGTGATATTTGGAAGCTCATAGAGGGCTATGGTGAAAAAGGAATTATCTTCAGGTAAAATCTGCGAAGAAGCTTTCAGAGAAACTGCTTCGTGTTCTGTTATTTCATTTCACAGAGTTACAGCTTTCCCCTCAAGAAGCCTTTTGGTAAGACTGTTCTTGTGGACTTTGCAAAGTGATATTTGGAAGCCCATAGAGGGCTACGGTGATAAAGGAAATACACTCTGATAAAAATTGGAAAGAAGCTTTCTGAGAAACCGCTTTGTGTTCTCTTCATTCATCTCACAGTGTTACAGCTCTACCCTCATGAAGCCTTTCGCTAAGACTGTTGTTGTGGAATTTATAAAGTGATACTGGAAAGCACATAGAGGGCTACAGAGAAAAAGGAAATATCTTCTGTTAAAAACTGTAAAGAAGCTTTCTGAGAAGCTGCTTTGTGTTCTGTTAATTCATCTCACAGAGTTATAGCTTTTCGCTCAAGAAGCCTTTCGCTAAGGCTGTTCTTGTGAAATTTGCAAAGTGATATTTGGAAGCCCATAGAGGACTATGGTGAAAAAGGAACCATCCTAAGATAGAAACTGAAAAGAAGCTTTCTGAGAAAATCTTTGTGTTCTGTTAATTCATCTCACAGAGTTACAGCTTTCCCCTCAAGAAGCCTTTCGCTAAGGCTGTTTTTGTGGTATTTGCATAGTGATATTTGGAAGATCATAGAGGACTATCGTGAAAAAGGAAGTATCTTTAGCTAAAAGCTGTAAAGAAGCTTTCTGAGAAACTGCTTTGCTTTCTGTTAATTCATCTCACTGAGTTACCGCTTTCACCTCAAGAAACCATTCGCTAAGACTGTTCTTGTGGAATTTGCAAAGTGATATTTGGAAGCCCGTATAGTGCTATGGTGAAAAAGGAAATATCTTCCGTTAAAAACTGGAAAGAACCTTTCATAGAAACCGCTTTGTGTTTTGTTAATTCATCTCACAGAGTTACAGCTTTCCCATCAGGAAGCCTTTCGCTAAGACTGTTCTAGTGGAATTTGCAAAGTGATATTTGGAACCCCTAGAGGGCTATGGTGAAAAAGGAAATATCTTCAGGTAAAAACTTGAAAGAAGCTTTCTGAGAAACTGCTTTGCATTCTGTTAATTCATCTCACAGAGTTACATCTTTCCCCTCAAAAAGCCTTTCGCATAGACTGTTCTTGTGGAATTTGAAAAGTGATATTTGGAAGGCCGTAGAGGGCTTTGGTGAAAAAGGAAATATCTTCCGTTAAAAACTGAAAAGAAGATTTCTGAGAAAGTGCTTTGTGTTCTGTTAATTCATCTCACAGATTTACAGCTTTCCCCTCAAGAAGCCCTTCGCTAAGACTGTTCTTGTGGAATTTGCAAAGTGATATTTGGAAGCCCTTAGAGAGCTATGGTGAAAAAGGAAATATCTTCCGTTAAAAACCAAAAAGAAGCCCTCTGAGAAACTGCTTTCTGTTCTGTTAGTTCATCTCACAGAGTTTCAGCTTTCCCCTCAAGAAACCGTTCACTAACACTATTCTTGTGAAATTTACAATGTGATATTTCGAAACCCATAGATGGCTATGGTGAAAAAGGAAATATCTTCCGTTAAAAACTGGAAAGAAATTTTTTGAGAACCTGCCATGTGTTCTGTTAATACATCTCACCGAGTTAAAGCTTTCACCTCAAGAAGCCTTTAACTAAGACTGTTCTTGTGGAAATTGCAAAGTGATATTTGGAATCCCATAGAGGACTATGATGAAAGAGGATATATCCTTAGAAAAAAACTCAAAAGAAGCTTTCTGAGAAACTGCTTTGTGTTCTGTTAATTCATTTCACAGAGTTACAGCTTTCCCCTCAACAAGCCCTTCACTAGGACCTTTCTTGTGAAATTTGCAAAGTGATATCTGGAAGCCCATAGACGGCTATGGTGAAAAAGGAAATATCTTAGGGTAAAAACTGGAAAGAAGCATTCTGGGAAACTGCCGTGTGTTCTGTTAATATATCTCACCGAATTACAGCTTTCACCTCAAGAAGCCTTTTTGTAAGACTGTTCTTGTGGGATTTGCAAAGTGATATTTGGAAGCCACTGGAGGGCAATGGTGAAAATGGAAATATCCTAAGTTAAAAAAAGAAAAGCAGCTTTCTGAGAGACCGCTTTTCATTCTGTTAGTTCATCTCAGAGAGTTACAGCTATCCACTCCAGAAGCCGTTCACTAAGACTATTCTTGTGAAATTTGCAAAGTGATATTTGGAAGCCCGTAGAGGGCTGTGGTGAAAAAGGAAATATCTTCCGTTAAAAACTGTAAAGAAGATTTCTGAGAAACTGCATTTTGTTCTGTTAATTCATTTCACACAGTCACAGCTTTCCCCTCAAGAAGCCTTTCACTAAGACTGTTGTTGTGAAATTTGCAAAGTGATATTTGGAGGCCCATAGAGGGTTATGGTGAAAAAGCAAATATATTCTGTTAAAAACTGGAAAGAAGATTTCTGAGAAACTGCTTTGAGTTCTGTTAATTCGTCTCACACAGTTACAGCTTTTCCCTCAAGAAGCCTTTCGATAAGACTCTTGTTGTGGAATTTCCAATGTGATATTTGGAAGCCCATTGTGTGCTATGGTGAAAAAGGAAATATCCTAAGATAAAATCTAAAAAGAAGCTTTCTGAGAAACTGCTTTCTGTTCTGTTAATTCATCTCACAGAGTTACAGCTTTTCCTTCCAGAAGCCTTTCGCTAAGACTGTTCTTGTTGAATTTGCAAAGTGATTTTTGGAAGCCCTTGGAGGGCTATGGTGACAAAGGAAATATCTTCCGTTAAAAACTTTAAAGAAGCTTTCTGAGAAACTGCTTTGTGTTCTGTTCATTCATCTCACAGAGTTACAGATTTCCCCTGAAGAAGCCATTCACTAAGACTTTTCTTGTGGAATTTGCAAAGTGAAATTTGGAAACCCATAGAGAGCTATGGTGAAACAGGAAATATCTTCCGTTAAAAACCGAAAAGAAGCTCTTTGAGAAACAGCTTTCTGTTCTGTTAGTTCATCTCAGAGAGTTTCAGCTTTCCCCTCAAGAAGCCGTTCACTAACACTATTCTTGTGAAATTTGCAAAGTGATATTTCGAAACCCCTAGAAGGCTATGGAGAAAAAGGAAATATCTTCCGTTAAACACTGGAAAGAAGTTTTCTGAAGCCTTTCACTAAGGCTGTTCTTGTGGAATTTGCAAAGTGATATTTGGAAGTCCATAGAAGGCAAAGGCAAAAAAGGAAATATCTTCTGTTAAAAACTGGAAAAAATCTTTCTAAGAAACTGCCGTGTGTTCTGTTAATACACCTCACCGAGTTACAGCTTTCCCCTCAAGAAGTCTTTCACTAAGACTGTTCTTGTCGGATTTGCAAAGTGGTATTTGGGAGCCCATAGATGGCTATGGTTAAAAAGGAAATATTTTCCGTTAAAAATTGGAAAGAAGCTTTGAGAAACTGCTTTGTGTTCTGTTAATTTATCTCACAGAATTACAGTTTTACCCTGCAGAAGCCTTTCGCTAAGTCTGTTCTTGAGAAATTTGCAAAATGATATTTGGAAGCCCATAGAGGTCTATGGTGAAAAAGGAAATATCTTCAGTTAAAAACTGGAAAGATGCTCTCTGATAAACTGCCGTGTGTTCATGTAATACATCTCATCGAGTTACAGCTTTCCACTCATGAAGCCTTCGCTAAGATTGTTCTTGTGGAATTTTCAAAGTGATATTTGGTAGCGCGTAGAGGGCTATGGTGAAATAGGAAATATTTTCCGTTAAAAACTGGAAGGAAGATTTCTGAGAAACTGTTTTGTGTTCTGTTAATTCATCTCACAGAGTTACAACTTTCGCCTCAAGAAGCAGTTCACTAAGACTGTTCTTGTGGAATTTGCAAAGTGAAATTTGGAAGCCCATAGAAGTCTACGGTGAAAAAGGAAATATCTTCCGTTAAAAACCGAAAAGAAGCTCTCTGAGAAACTGCTATGTGTTTTGTTAGTTCGTCTCACAGAGTTGCGGCTTTCACCTGAAGAAGACTTTCGCTAAGATTGTTCTTGTGGAATTTGTAAAGTGATATTTGGAAGCCCATGGAGGGCTATGGTGAAAAAAGAAATATCTTCAGTTAAAAACTGGAACGAAGCTTTCTGAGATACTGCATTGTGTTCTGTTAATTCATCACACAGCGTTACAGCTTTCAACTCAAGAAGCCTTTCGCTAAGACTGTTCTTGTGGAATTTGCAAAGTGATATTTCGAAGCCTATAGAGGGCTATGGAGAAAAAGGAAATATATTCAGTTAAGAACTGGAAAGAAGCTTTCTAAGAAATGACCTAGTGTTCTCTTAATTCTTCTCACAGAGTTACAACATTCCCCTCAAGAAGACTTTCGCTAAGACTGTTCTTGTGAAATTTGCAAAGTGATATTTGGAAGCCCTTAGACGGCTATGCTGAAAAAGGAAATATCTTCTGTTAAAAACTGGAAAGAAGTTTTCTGAGAAACTCCTTTGTGTTCTGTGAATTCATCTCACAGTGTTACAGTTTTCCCTTTAAGAAGCCTTTCGCTAAGACTGTTCTTGTGGAATTTAAAAAGTGATATTTGGAAGCCCATGCAGGGCTATGGTAAAAGGGGAAATACCCTAAGATAAAAACTGAAAGGAAGCTTTTTCAGAAACTGCTTTATGTTCTGTTAATTCATCTCACAGTGTTATAGCTTTCCTCTCAAGAAGCCTTTCGCTAAGGCTGTTCTTGTGGAATTTGCAATGTGATAATCGGAAGCCCACAGAGGGCTACAGTTAAAAAGAAAACATCTTCAGTTAAAAACTGGAAAGAAACTTTTTGAGACACTGCATTGTGTTCTCTTAATTCATCTCACAAATCTACAGCGTTCCCCTCAAGAAGCCTTTCGCTTAAACTGTTCTTGTGTAATTTGCAAAGTGATATTTGGAAACCTATAGAGGGCTATGGTGAAAAAGGAAATATCTTAAGTTAAAACTGGAAAGAAACATTCTGAGAAATTGCTTTGTGTTCTGTTAATTCATCTCACAGAGTTCCAGCTTTCCCCTCAAGAGGCCTTTCGCTAAGACTGTTCTTGTGGAATTTGCAAAATAATACTTGGAAGCCCATAGAGGGCTATGGTGAAAAAGGAAATCTCTTCCGTTAAAAACTGGGAAGAAGCTTCCTGAGAAACGGCTTTGTGTTCTGTTAATTCATCTCACAGAGTTACAGCTTTCAAACCGGTTTAGACCGGCTCAAACCAGACCAGACAGGCTCATTCCGGACCAAAGCGGCTCAAACCGGTTTTGACCGGATGACAACGGATCAAACCGGATCAGACTGGCTCACACCGGATCAAACTGGCTCAGACAGGCCCAGACCAGCTGAAACCGGATCAAACCAGACGAGAGTGGCACAGACCAGCTAAAACCGTGCCAGACCGGCTCAAACCGGTTTTGACCGTCTCAAACCAGAACAGACAGGTTCAAACCGGTTTTGACTGGCTCAATCCGGTTTTGACTGGCTCAAACTGATTTTGAGCAGCTCAAACCACTCCAGACTGGCTAAAACCGGTTTTCACCGGCCCAAACCGGTTTTGACCTTTTTAGACCGGGTCAAACCGGTTTTGACTGACTCAAACCGGTTTTGACCTGCTCAAACCACACCAGACCGGCTGAAACCGGTTTTGACCGGCTAAAACCGGTTTTGTCTGGATGAAATCAGACCAGACTGAATCAGACCAGCCCAGACCGGCTATAATCGGATCAAACCAGACCAGAACGGACCAGACCACCTAAAACTGGGCCAAAAACCGGTTTTGACCGGTGCAAACCAGACCAGACCGGCTCAAACCGGTTTTGACCGACCTGAGCCGGTTTTGACCGGTGCAAACCAGACTAGACGGGTTCAAACCGATTTTGACTGCCTCAATCCGGTTTTGACCAGCTGAAACCGGTTTTGACCGGCTCAAACCACTCCAGATCATTTAAAACCGGTTTTCAGTGGCTTAAACCGGTTTTGACCTGATTAGACCAGTTCAAACTAGACCAGACCGGTTCAATGCAGTTTTGACCGGCACAAACCGGTTTTGAACGGCTCGAACCGGTTTTGACCTGCTCAAACCACACCAGACTGGCTGAAATCGGTGTTGACCGGCTAAAGCCGGGTTTGACCAGATGAGACCGGATCCAACCGAATCAGACCGGCCCAGACCGGCTAATATCGGATCAAACCATACCCGACCGGCCCAAACTGCCTAAAACTGGGCCACAAGCCGGTTTTCACCGGCTCAAACCAGACCAGACCGGCTCAAACGGGTTTTGACTGGCTCAAAGCGGTTTTGACCGGATCAAACCAGACTCGAACGGCACAGACAAGCTGAAACCGGATCAAACAGGACCAGACCGGACCAGACCGGCTGAAAGCGGGCCACAAAGCGGTTTTGACCGGCTCAAACCAGACCAGACCGGCTCAAACCGGTTTTGACCCGCCTGAGCCGGTTTACAACGGCTCAAATCAGACCAGAGCGGCTCAAACTGGACCAGAGCGGCTCAACCGGTTTTAACCGGATGACAACGGATCAAACCGGACCAGACTGGCTCACACCGGATCAAACTGGCTCAGACAGGCCCAGACCGACTGAAACCGGGTCAAATCAGACGAGAGCGCCACAAACCGGCTAAAATTGTGCCAGACCGGCTCAAACTGGTTTTGACCGTCTCAACCAGACAAGACAGGTTGAAACCGGTTTTGACTGCCTCAATCCGGTTTGACCGGCTGAAACCGGTTGGGACCAGCTCAAACCAGTGCAGACTGGCTAAAACCGGTTTTCAATGGCCCAAACCGGTTTTGACCTGATTAGACCGGGTCAAACCAGTTTTGACGGACCTGAGACCGTTTTGTCCGGCTCAAACCAGTCCAGACCGGTTCAAAACCGGTTTTGACCGGCTCGAACCGGTTTTGACCAGCTCAAACCAGACCAGACCGCCTCAAACCAGACCAGACCAGCTCAAACCGGTTTTGACCGCCTAAAACCGGTTTTGACCGGATGAGACCAGATCATTCCGAATCAGACCGGCCCAGACCGGCTAAAATCGGATCAAACCGGACCAGACTGGACCAGACCGCCAAAAACTGGGCCACAAACCGGTTTTGACCGGTGCAAACCAGACCAGACCGGCTCAAACCGGTTTTGACCGACCTGAGACGGTTTTGACCGGCGCAAACCAGACCAGACCGGTTCAAACCAGTTTTGACTGCCTCAATCCGGTTTTGACCGGCTGAAATCGGTTTTGACTGGCTCAAACCACACCAGACCGGCTGAAACCGGTTTTGACCGGCTAAAACCGGGTTTGACGAGATGAGACCAGATCAAACCGAATCAGAACGGCCCAGACTGGCTAAAATTGGATCAAACCGTACCCGAACGGCGCAGACTGCCTAAAACTGGGCCACAAAACCGGTTTTGACCGGTTCAAACCAGACCAGACCGGCTCAAACCGGTTTTGACCGAGTCAAAGCGGTTTTGACCAGATCAAACCAGACTCTACCGGCCCAGATGAGCTGAAAGCAGATCAAACAGGACCAGACCGGCCCAGACCACCTGAAAGCGGGCCACAAAGCGGTTTTGACCGGCTGAAACCAGACCAGACGGGCTCACACAGGTTTTGACCAGCCTGAGCCGTTTAACAACGGCTCAAACCAGACCACAGCGGCTCAAACCAGACCAGAGCGGCTCAAACCGGTTTTTACCAGATGACACTGGATCAAACCGGACCAGACCGGCTCACACCGGATCAAACTGGACCACACAGGCCCAGACCGGCTGAAACGGGATCAAACCGGACAAGACCGGCCCAGACTGGCTAAAACCGGGCCAGACCGCCTCAAATTGGTTTTGACCGGCACAAACCAGAGCAGACCGGTTCAAACCGGTTTTGAATGGCTCAATCCGGTTTTGACCAGAGCAAACCACTCCAGACCGGCTTAAATCCTGATTTCACTGGCTCAAACCGGTTTTGACCTGAATAGACCGGATCAGAGCGGACCAGACCCGCTCAGACAGGCTCAAATCGGTTTTGACTGGCTTCAACCGGACCAAACCGGCTCAAACCGGTTTTGACCGGCTCGAACCGGTTTTAACAGGCTCAAACCAGACCAGAGCGGCTCAAACCTGTTTTGACCGGGTCAAACCGGTTTTGAACTGCTCAAACCACACCAGACAGGCTGAAACCGGTTTTTGACCAGGTAGAACCGGTTTTGACTGGATGAGACCGGATCAAACCGAATCAGAACGGCCCAGACCGGCAAAAATCGGATCAAACTGCACCAGACTGGCCCAGACCACCTAAAACTGGGCCACAAACCGGTTTTGACTGGTTCAAACCAGACCAGACTGGTTCAAACCTCTTTTGACCGGCTCGAACCGGTTTTCACTGACACAAACCAGAGCAGACCGGCTCAAACCAGACCAGACCGGCTCCAACCGGTTTTGACCGGCTCAAAGCAGTTTTGACCGGATCTAACCGGAGTCGACTGGCCCAGACCAGCTGAAACCAGATCAAACCAGAGCAGACCGGCACAGACCGGCTGAAACCGGGACACAAACCGGTTCTGACCGGCTCAAACCAAACCAGACCGGCTCAAACCGGTTTTGACCAGCCTGAGCCGGTTTAGACCAGCTCAAACCAGACCAGACCGGTTCAATCCGGACCAGAGCGGTTCAAACCGGTTTTGACCGGATGACAACGGATCAAATCGGACCAGACTGGCTCACACCGGATCAAAGAGGCCCAGACAGGCCCAGACCGGCTGAAACCAGATCTAACCAGATGAGAGCGACACAGGCTGGCTAAAACCGGGGGGCCTGACGGGCTCAAACCGGTTTTGACTGGCTCAATCCGGTTTTTCACCAGCTCAAACCGGTTTTGACCAGCTCAAACCACTCCAGACCGCCTAAAACCGGTTTTCAACGGCCCAAACCGGTTTTGACCTGAATAGACCGGGTCAAACAGGACCAGACCCGGCTCAGATAGGCTCGAATTCGTTTCGACTGACTTCAAGCATACCAAAACGGCTCAATCCGGTTTTGACCAGCTCAAACCGGTTTTGACCAGCTCAAACCAGATCAGACCGACTCAAACCAGACCAGACCGGCCAAAACCGGTTTTGACCGGCTCAAACCAGTTTTGATCTGCTGAAACCACACCAGACCGGCTGAAACTGGTTGTGACAGGCTAAAACCGGTTTTGACCGGATAAGACCGGATCAAACCGAATCAGACCTGCCCAAATCAGCTACAATCCGATCAAACCGGACCAGACCGGCCCAGACCACCTAAAACTGGGCCACAAACCGGTATTGACTGGTGCAAACCAGATCAGACCGGCTCAAACCGGTTTTGACCGTCCTGAGCCGGTTTGACTGGCTCCAACCAGACCAGACCGGTTCAAACCGGTTTTGACTGCCTCAATCCGGTTTTGACCGGCTGAAACCGGTTTTGACCGACTCAAACCGGTTTTGACCGGCTGAAAGCGGTTTTGACTGGATCAAAACCAGACTCTACCGGCCCAGATGTCCTGAAAGCGGATCAAACAGGACCAGACCGGCCCAGACCGGCTGAAAGTGGGCCACAAAGTCGTTTTGACCGGCTGAAAACCAGACCAGATAGGCTCAAACGGATTTTGACTGACCTGAGCTGGTTTTGACCGGCTCAAACCAGACCAGACTGGTTCAAACCGGTTTTGACTGCCTCAATTCGGTTTTCACCGGCTGAAACCGGTTTTGACCGGCTCAAACCACTCCAGTCCGGGTAAAACCGGTTTTGACCGGCTTAAATTGGTTTTGACCTGATTAGACCAGCTCAAAGCAGACCAGACCGGTTCAATCTGGTTTTGATCGTCACAAATCGGTTTTGAACCGTTCGAACTGGTTTTGACCGGCTCAAACCGGTTTTGACCAGCTCAAACCACACCAGACCGGCTGAAAGCGGTTTTAACCGGCTAAAACTGGGTTTGACCGGATGAGACCGGACCAAACCGAATCAGACTGGCCCAGACCGGTTACAATCCGATCAAACCATACCCGACTGCCCCAGACTGCCTACAACTGGGCCACAAACCGGTTTTGACCAGTTCAAGCCAGGCCAGACCGGCTCAAACCGATTTTGACCGACCTGAGCGGGTTTTCACCGGCTCAAACCAGACCAGACCCGCTCAAACCGGTTTTGACCATCTCAAAGCGGTTTTTACTGGATCAAACCAGACTCGATCGGCACAGACAATCTGAAACCAGATCAAACAGGACGAGACCGGCCCAGACCGGCTGAAAGCGGGCCACAAAGTGGTTTTGACCGGCTGAAACCAGACCAGACCGGCTCAAACCGGTTTTGACCGGCCTGAGATGGTTTAGAATGGCTCAAACCAGACCAGACCGGTTCAAACCGGTTTTGACAGGCTCAATCCGGTTTTGACAGGCTCAAACCACTCTAGACCGGCTAAAACCGGTTTTCACTGGCTCAAACCGGTTTTGTTCTGATTTGAGCGGATCAAACTGGACCAGACCGGCTCAGACAGGCTCGAATCGGTTTTAACTGGCTTCAACCAGACCAAACCGGCTCAAACCGGTTTTGACCGGCTCAAACCAGACCAGACCGGCTCAAACCTGTTTTGACCGGGTCAAACCGGTTTTGAACTGCTCAAACCACACCAGACAGGCTGAAACCGGTTTTGACCGGCTAAAACCGGTTTTGACCGGATGAGGCCAGATCAAACCGAATCAGACCGGCCCAGACCGGCTAAAATCGGATCAATCCGGACCAGACCGGCCCACACCGCCTAAAACTGGGCCACAAACCGGATTTCACCAGTTCAAACCAGACCAGACAGGCTCAAAGCGGTTTTGACCGGATCAAACCGGACTCGACTGGCCCAGACCAGCTGAAACCAGATCAAACCGGAGTAGACCGGACCAGACCAGCTGAAACCGGGCCACAAACGGTTTTGACCAGCTCAAACCAGACCAGACCGGCTCAAACCGGTGTTGACCGGCCTGAGCCTGTTTACACCGGCTCAAACCAGACCAGACAGGCTCAATATGGACCAGAGCGGCTCAAACCGTGTTTGACCGGATGACAATGGATCAAACCGGACCAGACTGGCTCACACGGATCAAACCAGACCAGACAGTCCCAAACCGGCTGAAACCAGATCAAACCAGATGAGAGGGGCACACACCGGCTAAAACCGGGACAGAACGGCTCAAACCAGTTTTGACCGGCTCAAAGCAGACCAGAAAGGTTCAAACCGGTTTTGACTGTCTCAATCCGGTTTTGACCGGCTCAAACCGGTTTTGACCAGCTCAAACCACTCCAGACCGTCTAAAACCGGTTTTCAACAGCCCAATTCGGTTTTGATCTGATTAGACCGGGTCAACCCGAACCAGACCGGCTCAGACAGGCTCGAATTTGTTTCGACCGACTTCAACCAGACCAAACTGGCTGAATCCAGTTTTGACTGGCTCGAACCGGTTTTGACCAGCTCAAACCAGACCAGACCGGCTCAAACCAGACCAGACCGGCTCAAACCGGTTTTGACCGGCCTGAGCCGGTTTAGACCGGCTCAAACCAGACCAGACAGGCTCAATCCGGACCAGAGCGGCTCAAACCGGTTTTGACCGGATGACAACAGATCAAACCGGACCCGACTGGCTCACACCAGATCAAACCGGACCAGACAGGCCCTGACCGGCTGAAACCAGATCAAACCAGATGAGACCGGCCCAGACTGGCTAAAACCGGGCCAGACCGGCTCAAACCGGTTTTGACCGGCTCAAAGCAGACCAGACAGGTTCAAACCGGTTTTGACGGCCTCAATCCGGTTTTGACCAGCTGAAACCAGTTTTGACCGGCTCAAACCACTCCAGACCGGGTAAAACCGGTTTTCAGCGCCTTAACCGCTTTTGACCTGATTAGACCAGCTCAAAGCAGACCAGACCGGTTCAATGCGGTTTTGACCGGCTCAAACCACAAGAGACCGGCTGAAACCGGTTTTGACCGGCTAAAACCGGGTTTGACAAGATGAGACCGGATCAAACCAAATCAGACCGGCCCAGACCGGCTAAAATCGGATCAAACCATACCCGACCGGCCCAGACTGCCTAAAACTGGCCCACAAACCGGTTTTGACCGGTTCAAAACCAGACCAAACCGGCTCAAACCGGTTTTGACCTTCTCACAGCGGTTTTGACTGAATAAAACCAGACTCTACCGGCCCAGATGAGCTGAAAGCGGATCAAACAGAACCAGACCGGCCCAGACAGGCTGAAAGCGGGCCACAAAGCGGTTTTGACCGGCTGAAACCAGAACAGACCGTCTCAAACCGGTTTTGACCGGCCTGGGGAGACCAGACCAGAGGAGCTCAAACGGGACCAAAGTGGCTCAAACCGGTTTTTACCAGATGACAATGGATCAAACCGGACCAGACCGGCTAACACCGGATAAAACCGTACCAGACAGGCCCAGACCAGCTGAAACCGGATCAAACCGGACCAGACTGGCCCAGACTGGCTGAAACCGGGCCTGACCGGCTCAAACCTGTTTTGACCGGCTCAAACCAGACCAGACCGGTTCAAACCGGTTTTGAATGGCTCAATCCGGTTTTGACCATCTCAAAACCACTCCAGACCGGCTAAAATCTGGTTTTCACTGGCTCAAACCGGTTTTGACCTGATTGGACCAGATCAAACCGGACCAGACCGGCTCAGACAGGCTCGAATCGGTTTTGACTGGCTTCAACCAGACCAAACCGGCTCAAACCGGTTTTGACCGGCTTGAACCGGTTTTGACCGGCACAAACCAGACCAGACCGGCTCAAACCAGACCACACCGGCTCAAACTTGTTTTTACCAGGTCAAACCGGTTTTGAACTGCTCAAATCACACCAGACCGGCTGAAACTGGTTTTGACTGGCTGAAACCGGTTTTTACTGGATGAGAGCGGATCAAACTGAATCAGACCGGGTCAGACCGGCTAAAATCAGATCAAACCGGACCAGACCGGCCCATACCACCTAAAACTGGGCCACAAACCGATTTTGACCGGTTCAAACCAGACTAGACCGGCTCAAACCTGTTTTGACCGGCTCGAACCGGTTTTGACCAGCTCAAACCACAGCAGACCGGCTCAAACCAGACCCGACCCGCTCAAAACGGTTTTGACCGTCTCAAAGCAGTTTTGACCAAATCAAGCCGGACTCGAACGGCCCAGACCAGCTGAAACCGGATCAAACCGGAGCAGACCGGCCCAGACTGGCTGAAACCGGGCCACAAAACCGGTTTTGACTGGCTCAAACCAGACCAGACCGCTCAAAACCGGTTTTGACCGGCCTGAGCCAGTTTAGACTGGTTCAAACCAGACCAGACAGTCTCAATCCGGACCAGAGCGGCTCAAACTGGTTTTGAACGCATGAAAATGGATCAAACCGGACCAGACTGGCTCACAGCGGAACGAACTGGACCAGACAGGCCCAGACCGGCTGAAACCAGACCAAACCAGACGAGAGCGGCACAGACTGGTTAAAACCAGGCCAGACCGGCTCAAACCGATTTTGACTGGATCAAACCAGACCAGACAGTTTCAACCCGGTTTTGACTGGCTCAGTCCGGTTTTGACCGGCTCAAACCGGTTTTGACCAGCTCAAACCACTCCAGACCGGCTAAAACGGTTTTCACTGGCTCAAACCGGTTTTGACCTGATTAGACCGGATCAAACCGGACCAGACTGGCTTAGATAGGCTCGAATTGGGTTTGACTGGCTCAAACCAGACCTAACCGGCTCGAACCGGTTTTGACCGGCTCGAACCGGTTTTGACTGGCTCAAACAGACCAGACCGGCTCAAACCAGACCAGACCAGCTCAAACCTGTTTTGACCAGGTCAAACCGGTTTTGAACTGCTCAAACCACACCAGACAGGCTGAAACCGGTTTTGACCGGCTACAACCGGGTTTGACCGGATGAGACCGGAAAAAACCGAAACAGACAGGCCCAAACAAGCTAAAATCGGATCAAACCAGACCAGACTGGCCCAGACCGCCTAAAACTGGGCCACAAACCTGTTTTGACCGGTTCAAAACAGACCAGACAGGCTCAAAGCGGTTTTGACCGGCTCGAGCCGATTTTGACCGGCTCAAACCAGACCAGACCTGCTCCAACCAGTTTTGACCGGCTCAAAGTGGTTTTGACCGGATCTAACTGGACTCGACCGTCCCAGACCAGCTGAAACCGGATCAAACCGGAGCAGACCGGCCCAGACCGGCTGAAACTGGGCCACAAACCGGTTTTGACTGGCTCAAACCAGACCAGACCGGCTCAAACCAGACCAGATAGGCTCAATCCGGACCAGAGCGTCTCAAACCGGTTTTGACTGGATGACAACGGATCAAACTGGACCCGACTGGCTCACACCGGATCAAACCGGACCAGACAGGCCCTGACCAGCTGAAACCTGATCAAACCAGATGAGAGGGGCACACACTGGCTAAAACCAGGCCAGAACGGCTCAAACCAGTTTTGACTGGCTCAAAGCAGACCAGACAGGTTCAAACCGGTTTTGACTGGCTCAATCCAGTTTTGACCGGCTCAAACCGGTTTTGACCAGTTCAAACCACTCCAGACCAGCTAAAACCGGTTTTCAACAGCCCAATCCGTTTCGACCTGATTAGACCGGGTCAAACCGAACCAGACCGGCTCAGACAGGCTCGAATTGGTTTCGACTGACTTCAACCAGACCAAACCGGCTCAATCCAGTTTTGACTGGCTCGAACTGGTTTTGACCAGCTCAAACCAGACCAGACCGGCTCAAAGCACACCAGAACGGCTCAAAACCGGTTTTGACCTGCTCAAACCACACCAGACTGGCTGAAACCGGTTTTGACCGTCTAAAAAACGGTTTTGACCGGATGAGACCGGATCAAACCAAATCAGACTGCCCCAGACTGCCTAAAACTGGGCCACAAACCGGTTTTGACTGGCCCAAAACGGTTTTGGGCGGCTCAAACCAGAGCAGATCGGCTCAAACCAGAGCAGACCGGCTCAAAGCGGTTTTGACCGGAGCAAACCAGACTCTAAAGGCACAGATCAGCTGAAAGCGGGTCAAACAGGACTAGGCCGGCCCAGACCGGCTGAAAGCGGGCCACAAAGCAGTTTTGACCGGCTGAAACCAGACCAGACCGGCTCAAACCGGTTTTGACCAGCCTGAGCTGGTTTAGAACGGCTCAAACCACAGCGGAGCGCCTCAAACCGGACTAGAGCAGCTCAAACCGTTTTTTTACCAGATGACAACGGATCAAACCGGACCAGACAGGCTCACACTGGATCAAACCGGACCAGACAGGCCCGGACCAGCTGAAACCGGATCACACTGGACCAGACCGGCCCAGACTGGCTAAAACCGGACCAGACCGGCTCAAACAGTTTTTGACGGGCTCAAACCAGACCAGACCGGTTGAAACCGGTTTTCACTGGCTCAATCTGGTTTTAACCTGATTAGACCGGATGAAACCGGACCAGACAGGCTCAGACAGGCTCGAATCGGTTTTGACTGGCTTCAACCAGACCAAACCAGCTCAAACCGGTTTTGACCGGCTCAAACCATACCAGACTGGCTCAAAAAAGACCAGACTGGCTCAAACCTGTTTTGACCGGGTCAAACCGGTTTTGAACTGCTCAAACCACAGAAAACCAGCTGAATCTGGTTTTGACCGGCTAAAACCGGTTTTGACCGGATAAGACCGGATCAAACCAAATCAGACCGGCCCAGACCGGCTAAAATCGGATTAAACCGGACCAGACCGGCCCAGACCGCCTAAAACTGGGCCACAA
>NW_027328131.1:0-57375 GCF_047675955.1 Chlorocebus sabaeus | reverse complement strand
GATGTAACTCTGTGAGATGAATTAACAGAACACAGAGCAGTTTCTCAGAAAGCTTCTTTCCAGTTTTGAACGGAAGATATTTCCTTTTTCACCATAGCCCTCTATGGGCTTCCAAATATCCCTTTCCCAATTCCACAAGAACAGCCTTAGCGAAAGGCTTCTTGAAGGGAAAGATGTAACTCTGTGAGATGAATTAACAGAACACAGAGCAGTTTCTCAGAAAGCTTCTTTCCAGTTTTGAACGGAAGATATTTCCTTTTTCACCGTAGCCCTCTCTGGGCTTCCAAATATCCCTTTGCCAATTACACAAGAACAGCCTCAGCGAAAGGCGTCTTGAAGGGAAAGATTTAAGTCTGTGAGATGAATTAACAGAACAGAGAGCAGTTTCTCAGAAAGCTTCTTTTACGTTTGGAACGGAAGATATTTCCTTTTTCACCATAGCCCTCTATGGGCTTCCAAATATCCCTTTGCCAATTCCACAAGAACAGCCTTAGCGAAAGGCTTCTTGAAGTGAAAGATGTAACTCTGTGAGATGAATTAACAGAACCCAGAGCAGTTTCTCAGAAAGCTTGTTTCCAATTTTGAACGGAAGATATTTCCTTTTTCACCATAGCCCTCTATGGGCTTCCAAATATCCCTTTGCCAATTCCACAAGAACAGCCTTAGCGAAAGGCTTCTTGAAGAGAAAGATGTAACTCTGTGAGATGAATTAACAGAACACAGAGCAGTTTCTCAGAAAGCTTCTTTCCAGTTTTGAACGGAAGATATTTCCTTTTTCACCATAGCCCTCAATGGGCTTCCAAATATCCCTTTGCCAATTCCACAAGAACAGCCTTAGCGAAAGGTTTCTTGAAGAGAAAGATGTAACTCTATGAGATGAATTAACAGAACACAGAGCAGTTTCTCAGAAAGCTTCTTTCCAGTTTGGAACGGAAGATATTTCCTTTTTCACCTTAGCCCTCTATGGGCTTCCAAATATCCCTTTGCCAATTCCACAAGAACAGCCTTAGCGAAAGGCTTCTTGAAGGGAAAGATGTAACTCTGTGAGATGAATTAACAGAACACAGAGCAGTTTCTCAGAAAGCTTCTTTCCAGGTTTGAACGGAAGATATTTCCTGTTTCACCATAGCCCTCTATGGGCTTCCAAATATCCCTTTGCCAATTCCACAAGAACAGCCTTAGCGAAAGGCTTCTTGAAGGGAAAGATGTAACTATGTGAGATGAATTAACAGAACACAGAGCAGTTTCTCAGAAAGCTTCTTTCCAGTTTTGAACGGAAGATATTTCCTTTTTCACCATAGCCCTCTAGGGGCTTCCAAATATCCCTTTGCCAATTTCACAAGAACTGCTTTAGCGAAAAGTTTCTTGAAGGGAAAGATGTAACTCTGTGAGATGAATTAACAGAACACAGAGCAGTTTCTCAGAAAGCTTCTTTCCAGAGTTGAACGGAAGATATTTCCTGTTTCACCATAGCCCTCTATGGGCTTCCAAATATCCCTTTGCCAATTCCACAAGAACAGCCTTAGAGAAAGGCTTCTTGAAGGGAAAGATGTAACTCTGTGAGATGAATTAACAGAACACAGAGCAGTTTCTCAGAAAGCTTCTTTCCAGTTTTGAACGGAAGATATTTCCTTTTTCACCATAGTCCCCTATGGGCTTCCAAATATCCCTTTGCCAATTCCACAAGAACAGCCTTAGCGAAAGGCTTCCTGAAGAGAAAGATGTAACTCTGTGAGATGAATTAACAGAACACAGAGCAGTTTCTCAGAAAGCTTCTTTCCAGTTTTGAACGGAAGATATTTCCTTTTTCACCATAGACCTCTATGGGCTTCCAAATATCCCTTTGCCAATTCCACAAGAACAGCCTTAGCGAAAGGTTTCTTGAAGAGAAAGATGTAACTCTATGAGATGAATTAACAGAACACAGAGCAGTTTCTCAGAAAGCTTCTTTCCAGTTTTGAACGGAAGATATTTCCTTTTTCACCATAGCCCTCTATGGGCTTCCAAATATCCCTTTGCTAATTCCACAAGAACAGCCTTAGCGAAAGGCTTCTTGAAGGGAAAGATGTAACTCTGTGAGATGAATTAACAGAACACAGAGCAGTTTCTCAGAAAGCTTCTTTCCAGTTTTGAACGGAAGATATTTCCTTTTTCACCATAGCCCTCTATGGGCTTCCAAATATCCCTTTGCCAATTCCACAAGAACAGCCTTAGCGAAAGGCTTCTTGAAGGGAAAGATGGAACTCTAAAAGATGAATTAACAGAACATAGAGCAGTTTTTCAGAAAGCTTCTTTCCAGTTTTGAACGGAAGTTATTTCCTTTTTCACCATAGCCCTCTATGGGCTTCCAAATATCCCTTTGCCAATTCCACAAGAACAGCCTTAGCGAAAGGATTCTTGAAGAGAAAGATGTAACGCTGTGAGATGAATTAACAGAACACAGAGCAGTTTCTCAGAAAGCTTCTTTCCAGTTTTGAACGGAAGATATTTCCTTTTTCACCATAGCCCTCAATGGGCTTCCAAATATCCCTTTGCCAATTCCACAAGAACAGCCTTAGCGAAAGGTTTCTTCAAGAGAAAGATGTAACTCTGTGAGATGAATTAACAGAACACAGAGCAGTTTCTCAGAAAGCTTCTTTTCAGTTTTGAACGGAAGATATTTCCTTTTTCACCATAGCCCTCTATGGGCTTCCAAATATCCCTTTGCCAATTCCACAAGAACAGCCTTAGCGAAAGGCTTCTTGAAGAAAAAGATGTAACTCTGTGAGATGAATTAACACAGAGCAGTTTCTCAGAAAGCTTCTTTCCAGGTTTGAACGGAAAATATTTCCTGTTTCAGCATAGCCCTCTATGGGCTTTTAAATATCCCTTTGCCAATTCCACAAGAACAGCCTTAGCGAAAGGCTTCTTGAAGGGAAAGATGTAACTCTGTGAGATGAATTAACAGAACACAGAGCAGTTTCTCAGAAAGCTTCTTTCCAGTTTTGAACGGAAGATATTTCCTTTTTCACCATAGCCCTCTATGGGCTTCCAAATATCCCTTTGCCAATTTCACAAGAACTGCTTTAGCGAAAGGTTTCTTGAAGGGAAAGATGTAACTCTGTGAGATGAATTAACAGAACACAGAGCAGTTTCTCAGAAAGCTTCTTTCCAGATTTGAACGGAAGATATTTCCTTTTTCACCATAGCCCTCTATGGGCTTCCAAATATCCCTTTGCCAATTCCACAAGAACAGCCTTAGCGAAAGGCTTCTTGAAGGGAAAGATGTAACTCTGTGAGATGAATTAACAGAACACAGAGCAGTTTCTCAGAAAGCTTCTTTCCAGTTTTGAACGGAAGATATTTCCTTTTTCACCATAGCCCCCTATGGGCTTCCAAATATCCCTTTGCCAATTCCACAAGAATAGCCTTAGCGAAAGGCTTCCTGAAGAGAAAGATGTAACTCTGTGAGATGAATTAACAGAACACAGAGCAGTTTCTCAGAAAGCTTCTTTCCAGTTTTGAACGGAAGATATTTCCTTTTTCACCATAGCCCTCTATGGGCTTCCAAATATCCCTTTGCCAATTCCAAAAGAACAGCCTTAGCGAAAGGTTTCTTGAAGAGAAAGATGTAACTCTATGAGATGAATTAACAGAACACAGAGCAGTTTCTCAGAAAGCTTCTTTCCAGTTTTGAACGGAAGATATTTCCTTTTTCACCATAGCCCTCTATGGGCTTCCAAATATCCCTTTGCCAATTCCACAAGAACAGCCTTAGCGAAAGGCTTCTTGAAGGGAAAAATGTAACTCTGTGAGATGAATTAACAGAACACAGAGCAGTTTCTCAGAAAGCTTCTTTCCAGTTTTGAACGGAAGATATTTCCTTTTTCACCATAGCCCTCTATGGGCTTCCAAATATCCCTTTGCCAATTCCACAAGAACAGCCTTAGTGAAAGGTTTCTTGAAGGGAAAGATGTAACTCTATGAGATGAATTAACAGAACACAGAGCAGTTTCTCAGAAAGCTTCTTTCCAGTTTTGAACGGAAGATATTTCCTTTTTCACCATAGCCCTCTATGGGCTTCCAAATATCCCTTTGCCAATTCCCCAAGAACAGCCTTAGCGAAAGGCTTCTTGATGGGAAAGATGTAACTCTGTGAGATGAATTAACAGAACACAGAGCAGTTTCTCAGAAAGCTTCTTTCCAGTTTTGAACGGAAGATATTTCCTTTTTCACCAGAGCTCTCTATGGGCTTCCAAATATCCCTTTGCCAATTCCACAAGAACAGCCTTAGCGAAAGGCTTCTTGAAGGGAAAGATGTAACTCTGTGAGATGAATTAACAGAACACAGAGCAGTTTCTCAGAAAGCTTCTTTCCAATTTTGAACGGAAGATATTTCCTTTTTCACCATAGCCCTCTATGGGCTTCCAAATATCCCTTTGCCAATTCCACAAGAACAGCCTTAGCGAAAGGCTTCTTGAAGGGAAAGATGTAAATCTGTGAGATGAATTAACAGAACACAGACGAGTTTCTCAGAAAGCTTCTTTTCAATTTTGAACGGAAGATATTTCCTTTTTCACCATAGCCCACTATGGGCTTCCAAATATCCCTTTGCCAATTCCACAAGAACAGCCTTAGAGAATGGCTTCTTGAAGGGAAAGATGTAACTCTGTGAGATGAATTAACAGAACACAGAGCAGTTTCTCAGAAAGCTTCTTTCCAGTTTTGAACGGAAGATATTTCCTTTTTCACCATAGACCTCTATGGGCTTCCAAATATCCCTTTGCCAATTTCACAAGAACTGCTTTAGCGAAAGGTTTCTTGAAGGGAAAGATGTAACTCTGTGAGATGAATTAACAGAACACAGAGCAGTTTCTCAGAAAGCTTCTTTCCAGATTTGAACGGAAGACATTTCCTGTTTCACCATAGCCCTCTATGGGCTTCCAAATATCCCTTTGCCAATTCCACAAGAACAGCCTTAGCGAAAGGCTTCTTGAAGGGAAAGATGTAACTCTGTGAGATGAATTAACAGAACACAGAGCAGTTTCTCAGAAAGCTTCTTTCCAGTTTGGAACGGAAGATATTTCCTGTTTCACCATAGCCCTCTATGGGCTTCCCAATATCCCTTTGCCAATGCCACAAGAAAAGCCTTACCGAAAGGCTTCTTGAAGAGAAAGATGTAACTCTGTGAGATGAATTAACAGAACACAGAGCAGTTTCTCAGAAAGCTTCTTTCCAGTTTTGAACGGAAGATATTTCCTTTTTCTCCATAGACCTCTAAGGGCTTCCAAATATCCCTTTGCCAATTCCACAAGAACAGCCTTAGCGAAAGGCTTCTTGAAGAGAAAGATGTAACTCTGTGAGTTGAATTAACAGAACACAGAGCAGTTTCTCAGAAACCTTCTTTCCTGTTTTGAACGGAAGATATTTCCTTTTTCACCATAGCCCTCTATGGGCTTCCAAATATCCCTTTGCCAATTCCACAAGAATAGCCTTAGCGAAAGGCGTCTTGAAGAGAAAGATGTAACTCTGTGAGATGAATTAACAGAACACAGAGCAGTTTCTCAGAAAGCTTCTTTCCAGTTTTGAACGGAAGATATTTCCTTTTTCACCATAGCTCTCTATGGGCTTCCAAATATCCCTTTGCCAATTCCACAAGAACAGCCTTAGCGAAAGGTTTCTTGAAGGGAAAGATGTAACTCTGTGAGATGAATTAACAGAACACAGAGCAGTTTCTCAGAAAGCTTCTTTCCAATTTTGAACGGAAGATATTTCCTTTTTCACCTTAGCCCTCTATGGGCTTCCAAATATCCCTTTGCCAATTCCACAAGAACAGCCTTAGCGAAAGGCTTCTTGAAGGGAAAGATATAACTCTGTGAGAGGAATTAACAGAACACAGAGCAGTTTCTCAGAAAGCTTCTTTCCAGTTTTGAACGGAAGATATTTACTTTTTCTCCATATCCCTCTATGGGCTTCCAAATATCCCTTTGCAAATTCCACAAGAACAGCCTTAGGGAAAGGCTTCTTGAAGAGAAAGATGTAACACTGTGAGTTGAATTAACAGAACACAGAGCAGTTTCTCAGAAACCTTCTTTCCAGTTTTGAACGGAAGATATTTCCTTTTTCACCATAGCCCTCTATGGGCTTCCAAATATCCCTTTGCCAATTCCACAAGAACAGCCTTAGCGAAAGGCTTCTTGAAGAGAAAGATGTAACTCTGTGAGATGAATTAACAGAACACAGAGCAGTTTCTCAGAAAGCTTCTTTCCAGTTTTGAACGGAAGATATTTCCTTTTTCACCATAGCCCTCTATGGGCTTCCAAATATCCCTTTGCCAATTCCACAAGAACAGCCTTAGCGAAAGGCTTCTGGAAGGGAAAGATGTAACTCTGTGAGATGAATTAACAGAACACACAGCAGTTTCTCAGAAAGCTTCTTTCCAGTTTTGAACGGAAGATATTTCCTTTTTCACCATAGCCCTCTATTTGCTTCCAAATATCCCTTTGCCAATTCCACAAGAACAGCTTTAGCGAAATGTTTCTTGAAGGGAAAGATGTAACTCTGTGAGATGAATTAACAGAACACAGAGCAGTTTCTCAGAAAGCTTCTTTCTAGTTTGAACGGAAGATATTTCCTTTTTCACCACAGCCCTCTATGGGCTTCCAAATATCCCTTTGCCAATTCCACAAGAACAGCCTTAGCGAACGGTTTCTTGAAGAGAAAGATGTAACTCTATGAGATGAATTAACAGAACACAGAGCACTTTCTCAGAAAGCTTCTTTCCAGTTTGGAACGGAAGATATTTCCTTTTTCACCATAGCCCTCTATGGGCTTCCAAATATCCCTTTGCCAATTCCACAAGAAAAGTCTTAGCGAAAGGCTTCTTGAAGAGAAAGATGTAACTCTGTGAGATGAATTAACAGAACACAGAGCAGTTTCTCAGAAAGCTTCTTTCCAGTTTTGAACGGAAGATATTTCCTTTTTCACCATAGCCCTCTATGGGCTTCCAAATATCCCTTTGCCAATTCCACAAGAACAGCCTTAGGGAAAGGCTTCTTGAAGGGAAAGATGTAAGTCTGTGAGATGAATTAACAGAACACAGAGCAGTTTCTCAGAAAGCTTCTTTCCAGTTTTGAACGGAAGATATTTCCTTTTTCACCATAGCCCTCTATGGGCTTCCAAATATCCCTTTCCCAATTCCACAAGAACAGCCTTAGCGAAAGGCTTCTTGAAGGGAAAGATGTAACTCTGTGAGATGAATTAACAGAACACAGAGCAGTTTCTCAGAAAGCTTCTTTCCAGTTTTGAACGGAAGATATTTCCTTTTTCACCATAGCCCTCTACGGGCTTCCAAATATCCCTTTGCCAATGCCGCAAGAACAACTTTAGCGAAAGGTTTCTTGAAGGGAAAGATGTAAATCTGTGAGATGAATTAACAGAACACAGAGCAGTTTCTCAGAAAGCTTCTTTCCAGTTTTGCACGGAAGATATTTCCTTTTTCACCGTAGCCCTCTATGGGCTTCCAAATATCCCTTTGCCAATTCCACAAGAACAGCCTTAGCGAAAGGCTTCTTGAAGGGAAACATGTAACTCTGTGAGATGAATTAACAGAACACAGAGCAGTTTCTCAGAAAGCTTCTTTCCAGTTTTGAACGGAAGATATTTCCTTTTTCACCATAGCCCTCTATGGGCTTCCAAATATCCCTTTCCCAATTCCACAAGAACAGCCTTAGCGAAAGGCTTCTTGAAGGGAAAGATGTAACTCTGTGAGATGAATTAACAGAACACAGAGCAGTTTCTCAGAAAGCTTCTTTCCAGTTTTGAACGGAAGATATTTCCTTTTTCACCGTAGCCCTCTCTGGGCTTCCAAATATCCCTTTGCCAATTACACAAGAACAGCCTCAGCGAAAGGCTTCTTGAAGGGAAAGATTTAAGTCTGTGAGATGAATTAACAGAACAGAGAGCAGTTTCTCAGAAAGCTTCTTTTAAGTTTGGAACGGAAGATATTTCCTTTTTCACCATAGCCCTCTATGGGCTTCCAAATATCCCTTTGCCAATTCCACAAGAACAGCCTTAGCGAAAGGTTTCTTGAAGAGAAAGATGTAACTCTATGAGATGAATTAACAGAACACAGAGCAGTTTCTCAGAAAGCTTCTTTCCAGTTTGGAACGGAAGATATTTCCTTTTTCACCTTAGCCCTCTATGGGCTTCCAAATATCCCTTTGACAATTCCACAAGAACAGCCTTAGCGAAAGGCTTCTTGAAGGGAAAGATGTAACTCTGTGAGATGAATTAACAGAACACAGAGCAGTTTCTCAGAAAGCTTCTTTCCAGGTTTGAACGGAAGATATTTCCTGTTTCACCATAGCCCTCTATGGGCTTCCAAATATCCCTTTGCCAATTCCACAAGAACAGCCTTAGCGAAAGGCTTCTTGAAGGGAAAGATGTAACTATGTGAGATGAATTAACAGAACACAGAGCAGTTTCTCAGAAAGCTTCTTTCCAGTTTTGAACGGAAGATATTTCCTTTTTCACCATAGCCCTCTATGGGCTTCCAAATATCCCTTTGCCAATTCCACAAGAACAGCCTTAGCGAAAGGCTTCTTGAAGGGAAAGATGGAACTCTAAAAGATGAATTAACAGAACATAGAGCAGTTTTTCAGAAAGCTTCTTTCCAGTTTTGAACGGAAGTTATTTCCTTTTTCACCATAGCCCTCTATGGGCTTCCAAATATCCCTTTGCCAATTCCACAAGAACAGCCTTAGCGAAAGGATTCTTGAAGAGAAAGATGTAACGCTGTGAGATGAATTAACAGAACACAGAGCAGTTTCTCAGAAAGCTTCTTTCCAGTTTTGAACGGAAGATATTTCCTTTTTCACCATAGCCCTCAATGGGCTTCCAAATATCCCTTTGCCAATTCCACAAGAACAGCCTTAGCGAAAGGCTTCTTCAAGAGAAAGATGTAACTCTGTGAGATGAATTAACAGAACACAGAGCAGTTTCTCAGAAAGCTTCTTTTCAGTTTTGAACGGAAGATATTTCCTTTTTCACCATAGCCCTCTATGGGCTTCCAAATATCCCTTTGCCAATTCCACAAGAACAGCCTTAGCGAAAGGCTTCTTGAAGAGAAAGATGTAACTCTGTGAGATGAATTAACACAGAGCAGTTTCTCAGAAAGCTTCTTTCCAGGTTTGAACGGAAAATATTTCCTGTTTCAGCATAGCCCTCTATGGGCTTTTAAATATCCCTTTGCCAATTCCACAAGAACAGCCTTAGCGAAAGGCTTCTTGAAGGGAAAGATGTAACTCTGTGAGATGAATTAACAGAACACAGAGCAGTTTCTCAGAAAGCTTCTTTCCAGTTTTGAACGGAAGATATTTCCTTTTTCACCATAGCCCTCTATGGGCTTCCAAATATCCCTTTGCCAATTTCACAAGAACTGCTTTAGCGAAAGGTTTCTTGAAGGGAAAGATGTAACTCTGTGAGATGAATTAACAGAACACAGAGCAGTTTCTCAGAAAGCTTCTTTCCAGATTTGAACGGAAGATATTTCCTGTTTCACCATAGCCCTCTATGGGCTTCCAAATATCCCTTTGCCAATTCCACAAGAACAGCCTTAGCGAAAGGCTTCTTGAAGGGAAAGATGTAACTCTGTGAGATGAATTAACAGAACACAGAGCAGTTTCTCAGAAAGCTTCTTTCCAGTTTTGAACGGAAGATATTTCCTTTTTCACCATAGCCCTCTATGGGCTTCCAAATATCCCTTTGCCAATTCCACAAGAACAGCCTTAGCGAAAGGCTTCTTGAAGGGAAAGATGGAACTCTAAAAGATGAATTAACAGAACATAGAGCAGTTTTTCAGAAAGCTTCTTTCCAGTTTTGAACGGAAGTTATTTCCTTTTTCACCATAGCCCTCTATGGGCTTCCAAATATCCCTTTGCCAATTCCACAAGAACAGCCTTAGCGAAAGGATTCTTGAAGAGAAAGATGTAACGCTGTGAGATGAATTAACAGAACACAGAGCAGTTTCTCAGAAAGCTTCTTTCCAGTTTTGAACGGAAGATATTTCCTTTTTCACCATAGCCCTCAATGGGCTTCCAAATATCCCTTTGCCAATTCCACAAGAACAGCCTTAGCGAAAGGCTTCTTCAAGAGAAAGATGTAACTCTGTGAGATGAATTAACAGAACACAGAGCAGTTTCTCAGAAAGCTTCTTTTCAGTTTTGAACGGAAGATATTTCCTTTTTCACCATAGCCCTCTATGGGCTTCCAAATATCCCTTTGCCAATTCCACAAGAACAGCCTTAGCGAAAGGCTTCTTGAAGAGAAAGATGTAACTCTGTGAGATGAATTAACACAGAGCAGTTTCTCAGAAAGCTTCTTTCCAGTTTTGAACGGAAGATATTTCCTTTTTCACCATAGCCCTCTATGGGCTTCCAAATATCCCTTTGCCAATTCCACAAGAACAGCCTTAGCGAAAGGCTTCTTGAAGGGAAAGATGTAACTCTGTGAGATGAATTAACAGAACACAGAGCAGTTTCTCAGAAAGCTTCTTTCCAGTTTTGAACGGAAGATATTTCCTTTTTCACCATAGCCCTCTATGGGCTTCCAAATATCCCTTTGCCAATTTCACAAGAACTGCTTTAGCGAAAGGTTTCTTGAAGGGAAAGATGTAACTCTGTGAGATGAATTAACAGAACACAGAGCAGTTTCTCAGAAAGCTTCTTTCCAGATTTGAACGGAAGATATTTCCTGTTTCACCATAGCCCTCTATGGGCTTCCAAATATCCCTTTGCCAATTCCACAAGAACAGCCTTAGCGAAAGGCTTCTTGAAGGGAAAGATGTAACTCTGTGAGATGAATTAACAGAACACAGAGCAGTTTCTCAGAAAGCTTCTTTCCAGTTTTGAACGGAAGATATTTCCTTTTTCACCATAGCCCCCTATGGGCTTCCAAATATCCCTTTGCCAATTCCACAAGAACAGCCTTAGCGAAAGGCTTCTTGATGGGAAAGATGTAACTCTGTGAGATGAATTAACAGAACACAGAGCAGTTTCTCAGAAAGCTTCTTTCCAGTTTTGAACGGAAGATATTTCCTTTTTCACCATAGCCCTCTATGGGCTTCCAAATATCCCTTTGCCAATTCCACAAGAGCAGCCTTAGCGAAAGGCTTCTTGAAGGGAAAGATGTAAATCTGTGAGATGAATTAACAGAACACAGAGCAGTTTCTCAGAAAGCTTCTTTCCAGTTTTGAACGGAAGATGTTTCCTTTTTCACCATAGCCCTCTATGGGCTTCCAAATATCCCTTTGCCAATTCCACAAGAACAGCCTTAGCGAAAGGCTTCTTGAAGGGAAAGATGTAACGCTGTGAGATGAATTAACAGAACACAGAGCAGTTTCTCAGAAAGCTTCTTTCCAGTTTTGAACGGAAGATATTTCCTTTTTCACCATAGCCCTCTATGGGCTTCCAAATATCCCTTTGCCAATTCCACAAGAACAGCCTTAGCGAAAGGCTTCTTGAAGGGAAAGATGTAACTCTGTGAGATGAATTAACAGAACACAGAGCAGTTTCTCAGAAAGCTTCTTTCCAGTTTGGAACGGAAGATATTTCCTTTTTCACCATAGCTCTCTATGGGCTTCCAAATATCCCTTTGCCAATGCCACAAGAAAAGCCTTACCGAAAGGCTTCTTGAAGAGAAAGATGTAACTCTGTGAGATGAATTAACAGAACACAGAGCAGTTTCTCAGAAAGCTTCTTTCCAGTTTTGAACGGAAGTTATTTCCTTTTTCTCCATAGACCTCTATGGGCTTCCAAATATCCCTTTGCCAATTCCACAAGAACAGCCTTAGCGAAAGGCTTCTTGAAGAGAAAGATGTAACTCTGTGAGTTGAATTAACAGAACACAGAGCAGTTTCTCAGAAACCTTCTTTCCAGTTTTGAACGGAAGATATTTCCTTTTTCACCATAGCCCTCTACGGGCTTCCAAATATCCCTTTTCCAATTCCACAAGAATAGCCTTAGCGAAAGGCTTCTTGAAGAGAAAGATGTAACTCTGTGAGATGAATTAACAGAACACAGAGCAGTTTCTCAGAAAGCTTCTTTCCAGTTTTGAACGGAAGATATTTCCTTTTTCACCATAGCTCTCTATGGGTTTCCAAATATCCCTTTGCCAATTCCACAAGAACAGCCTTAGCGAAAGGCTTCTTGAAGGGAAAGATGTAACTCTGTGAGATGAATTAACAGAACACAGAGCAGTTTCTCAGAAAGCTTTTTTCCAATTTTGAACGGAAGATATTTCCTTTTTCACCATAGCCCTCTATGGGCTTCCAAATATCCCTTTGCCAATTCCACAAGAACAGCCTTAGCGAAAGGCTTCTTGAAGGGAAAGATGTAACTCTGTGAGATGAATTAACAAAACACAGAGCAGTTTCTCAGAAAGCTTCTTTCCAATTTTGAACGGAAGATATTTCCTTTTTCACCATAGCCCTCTATGGGCTTCCAAATATCCCTTTGCCAATTCCACAAGAACAGCCTTAGCGAATGGCTTCTTGAAGGGAAAGATGTAACTCTGTGAGATGAATTAACAGAACACAGAGCAGTTTCTCAGAAAGCTTCTTTCCAGTTTTGAACGGAAGATAATTCCTTTTTCACCATAGCCCTCTATGGGCTTCCAAATATCCCTTTGCCAATTCGACAAGAACAGCCTTAGCGAAAGGCTTCTTGAAGAGAAAGATGTAACTCTGTGAGTTGAATTAACAGAACACAGAGCAGTTTCTCAGAAACCTTCTTTCCTGTTTTGAACGGAAGATATTTCCTTTTTCACCATAGCCCTCTAGGGCTTCCAAATATCCCTTTGCCAATTCCACAAGAATAGCCTTAGCGAAAGGCTTCTTGAAGAGAAAGATGTAACTCTGTGAGATGAATTAACAGAACACTGAGAAGTTTATCAGAAAGCTTCTTTCCAGTTTTGAACGGAAGATATTTCCTTTTTCACCATAGCTCTCTATGGGCTTCCAAATATCCCTTTGCCAATTCCACAAGAACAGCCTTAGCGAAAGGCTTCTTGAAGGGAAAGATGTAACTCTGTGAGATGAATTAACAGAACACAGAGCAGTTTCTCAGAAAGCTTCTTTCCAATTTTGAACGGAAGATATTTCCTTTTTCACCATAGCCCTCTATGGTCTTCCAAATATCCCTTTGCCAATTCCACAAGAACAGCCTTAGCGAAAGGCTTCTTGAAGGGAAAGATGTAACTCTGTGAGATGAATTAACAGATAACAGAGCAGTTTCTCAGAAAGCTTCTTTCCAGTTTTGAACGGAAGATATTTCCTTTTTCACCATAGCCCTCTATGGGCTTCCAAATATCCCTTTGCCAATTCCAAAAGAACAGCCTTAGCGAAAGGCTTCTTGAAGAGAAAGATGTAACTCTGTGAGATGAATTAACAGAACACAGAGCAGTTTCTCAGAAAGCTTCTTTCCAGTTTTGACCGGAAGATATTTCCTTTTTCACCATAGCCCTCTATGGGCTTCCAAATATCACTTTTCCAATTCCACAAGAACAGCCTTAGCGAAAGGCTTCTTCAACAGAAAGATGTAACTCTGTGAGATGAATTAACAGAACAGAGAGCAGTTTCTGAGAAAGCTTCTTTTAAGTTTTACACGGAAGATATTTCCTTTTTCACCATAGCCCTCTAAGGGCTTCCAAATATCCCTTTGTCAATTCCACAAGAACAGCCTTAGCGAAAGGCTCATTGAAGGGAAAGATGTAACTCTGTGAGATGAATTAACAGAACACAGAGCAGTTTCTCAGAAAGCTTCATTCCAGTTTTGAACGGAAGATATTTCCTTTTTCACCATAGCCCTCAATGGGCTTCCAAATATCCCTTTTCCAATTCCACAAGAACAGCCTTAGCGAAAGGCTTCTTCAAGAGAAAGATGTAACTCTGAGAGATGAATTAACAGAACACAGAGCAGTTTCTCAGAAAGCTACTTTTCAGTTTTGAACGGAAGATATTTCCTTTTTCACCATAGCCCTCTATGGGCTTCCAAATATCCCTTTGCCAATTCCACAAGAACAGCCTTAGCGAAAGGCTTCTTGAAGAGAAAGATGTAACTCTGTGAGATGAATTAACACAGAGCAGTTTCTCAGAAAGCTTCTTTCCAGGTTTGAACGGAAAATATTTCCTGTTTCACCATAGCCCTCTAAGGGCTTCCAAATATCCCTTTGCCAATTCCACAAGAACAGGCTTAGCGAAAGGCTTCTTGAAGGGAAAGATGTAACTCTGTGAGATGAATTAACAGAACACAGAGCAGTTTCTCAGAAAGCTTCTTTCCAATTTTGAACGATAGATATTTCCTTTTTAACCCTAGCCCTCTATGGGCTTCCAAATATCCCTTTGCCAATTCCACAAGAACAGCCTTAGCGAAAGGCTTCTTGAAGGGAAAGATGTAACTCTGTGAGATGAATTAACAGAACACAGAGCAGTTTCTCAGAAAACTTCTTTCCAGTTTTGAACGGAAGATATTTCCTTTTTCACCATAGCCCTCTATGGGCTTCCAAATATCCCTTTGCCAATTCCACAAGAACAGCCTTAGCGAAAGGCTTCTTGAAGGGAAAGATGTAACTCTGTGAGATGAATTAACAGAACACAGAGCAGTTTCTCAGAAAGCTTCTTTCCAGTTTGGAACGGAAGATATTTCCTTTTTCACCATAGCCCTGTATGGGCTTCCAAATATCCCTTTGCCAATGCCACAAGAAAAGCCTTACCGAAAGGCTTCTTGAAGAGAAAGATGTAACTCTGTGAGATGAATTAACAGAACACAGAGCAGTTTCTCAGAAAGCTTCTTTCCAGTTTTGAACGGAAGTTATTTCCTTTTTCTCCATAGACCTCTATGGGCTTCCAAATATCCCTTTGCCAATTCCACAAGAACAGCCTTAGCGAAAGGCTTCTTGAAGAGAAAGATGTAACTCTGTGAGTTGAATTAACAGAACACAGAGCAGTTTCTCAGAAACCTTCTTTCCAGTTTTGAACGGAAATTATTTCCTTTTTCACCATAGCCCTCTATGGGCTTCCAAATATCCCTTTGCCAATTCCACAATAACAGCCTTAGCGAAAGGTTTCCTGAAGAGAAAGATGTAACTCTTTGAGATGAATTAACAGAACACAGAGCAGTTTCTCAGAAAGCTTCTTTCCAGTTTTGAACGGAAGATATTTCCTTTTTCACCAGAGCCCTCTATGGGCTTCCAAATATCCCTTTGCCAATTCCACAAGAACAGCCTTAGCGAAAGGCTTCTTGAAGGGAAAGATTTAACTCTTTGAGATGAATTAACAGAACACAGAGCAGTTTCTCAGAAAGCTTCTTTCCAGTTTTGAACGGAAGATATTTCCTTTTTCACCATAGCCCTCTATGGGCTTCCAAATATCCCTTTGCCAATTCCACAAGAACAGCCTTAGCGAAAGGTTTCTTGAAGGGAAAGATGTAACTCTATGAGATGAATTAACAGAACACAGAGCAGTTTCTCAGAAAGCTTCTTTCCAGTTTTGAACGGAAGATATTTCCTTTTTCACCATAGCCCTCTATGGGCTTCCAAATATCCCTTTGCCAATTCCCCAAGAACAGCCTTAGCGAAAGGCTTCTTGATGGGAAAGATGTAACTCTGTGAGATGAATTAACAGAACACAGAGCAGTTTCTCAGAAAGCTTCTTTCCAGTTTTGAACGGAAGATATTTCCTTTTTCACCATAGCCCTCTATGGGCTTCCAAATATCCCTTTGCCAATTCCACAAGAACAGCCTTAGCGAAAGGCTTCTTGAAGGGAAAGATGTAAATCTGTGAGATGAATTAACAGAACACAGAGCAGTTTCTCAGAAAGCTTCTTTCCAGTTTTGAACGGAAGATGTTTCCTTTTTCACCATAGCCCTCTATGGGCTTCCAAATATCCCTTTGCCAATGCCACAAGAAAAGCCTTACCGAAGGGCTTCTTGAAGAGAAAGATGTAACTCTGTGAGATGAATTAACAGAACACAGAGCAGTTTCTCAGAAAGCTTCTTTCCAGTTTTGAACGGAAGTTATTTGCTTTTTCTCCATAGACCTCTATGGGCTTCCAAATATCCCTTTGCCAATTCCACAAGAACAGCCTTAGCGAAAGGCTTCTTGAAGAGAAAGATGTAACTCTGTGAGTTGAATTAACAGAACACAGAGCAGTTTCTCAGAAACCTTCTTTCCAGTTTTGAACGGAAGATATTTCCTTTTTCACCATAGCCCTCTACGGGCTTCCAAATATCCCTTTTCCAATTCCACAAGAATAGCCTTAGCGAAAGGCTTCTTGAAGAGAAAGATGTAACTCTGTGAGATGAATTAACAGAACACAGAGCAGTTTCTCAGAAAGCTTCTTTCCAGTTTTGAACGGAAGATATTTCCTTTTTCACCATAGCTCTCTATGGGTTTCCAAATATCCCTTTGCCAATTCCACAAGAACAGCCTTAGCGAAAGGCTTCTTGAAGGGAAAGATGTAACTCTGTGAGATGAATTAACAGAACACAGAGCAGTTTCTCAGAAAGCTTTTTTCCAATTTTGAACGGAAGATATTTCCTTTTTCACCATAGCCCTCTATGGGCTTCCAAATATCCCTTTGCCAATTCCACAAGAACAGCCTTAGCGAAAGGCTTCTTGAAGGGAAAGATGTAAATCTGTGAGATGAATTAACAAAACACAGAGCAGTTTCTCAGAAAGCTTCTTTCCAATTTTGAACGGAAGATATTTCCTTTTTCACCATAGCCCTCTATGGGCTTCCAAATATCCCTTTGCCAATTCCACAAGAACAGCCTTAGCGAATGGCTTCTTGAAGGGAAAGATGTAACTCTGTGAGATGAATTAACAGAACACAGAGCAGTTTCTCAGAAAGCTTCTTTCCAGTTTTGAACGGAAGATAATTCCTTTTTCACCATAGCCCTCTATGGGCTTCCAAATATCCCTTTGCCAATTCCACAAGAACAGCCTTAGCGAAAGGCTTCTTGAAGAGAAAGATGTAACTCTGTGAGTTGAATTAACAGAACACAGAGCAGTTTCTCAGAAACCTTCTTTCCTGTTTTGAACGGAAGATATTTCCTTTTTCACCATAGCCCTCTAGGGCTTCCAAATATCCCTTTGCCAATTCCACAAGAATAGCCTTAGCGAAAGGCTTCTTGAAGAGAAAGATGTAACTCTGTGAGATGAATTAACAGAACACTGAGAAGTTTATCAGAAAGCTTCTTTCCAGTTTTGAACGGAAGATATTTCCTTTTTCACCATAGCTCTCTATGGGCTTCCAAATATCCCTTTGCCAATTCCACAAGAACAGCCTTAGCGAAAGGCTTCTTGAAGGGAAAGATGTAACTCTGTGAGATGAATTAACAGAACACAGAGCAGTTTCTCAGAAAGCTTCTTTCCAATTTTGAACGGAAGATATTTCCTTTTTCACCATAGCCCTCTATGGGCTTCCAAATATCCCTTTGCCAATTCCACAAGAACAGCCTTAGCGAAAGGCTTCTTGAAGGGAAAGATGTAACTCTGTGAGATGAATTAACAGAACACAGAGCAGTTTCTCAGAAAGCTTCTTTCCAGTTTTGAACGGAAGATATTTCCTTTTTCACCATAGCCCTCTATGGGCTTCCAAATATCCCTTTGCCAATTCCAAAAGAACAGCCTTAGCGAAAGGCTTCTTGAAGAGAAAGATGTAACTCTGTGAGATGAATTAACAGAACACAGAGCAGTTTCTCAGAAAGCTTCTTTCCAGTTTTGAACGGAAGATATTTCCTTTTTCACCATAGCCCTCTATGGGCTTCCAAATATCCCTTTTCCAATTCCACAAGAACAGCCTTAGCGAAAGGCTTCTTCAACAGAAAGATGTAACTCTGTGAGATGAATTAACAGAACAGAGAGCAGTTTCTGAGAAAGCTTCTTTTAAGTTTTACAGGGAAGATATTTCCTTTTTCACCATAGCCCTCTATGGGCTTCCAAATATCCCTTTGTCAATTCTACAAGAACAGCCTTAGCGAAAGGCTCATTGAAAGGAAAGATGTAACTCTGTGAGATGAATTAAGAGAACACAGAGCAGTTTTTCAGAAAGCTTCTTTCCAGTTTTGAACGGAAGATATTTCCTTTTTCACCATAGCCCTCTATGGGCTTCCAAATATCCCTTTGCCAATTTCACAAGAACAGCCTTAGCGAAAGGCTTCTTGAAGAGAAAGATGTAACTCTGTGAGATGAATTAACAGAACACAGAGCAGTTTCTCAGAAAGCGTCTTTCCAGTTTTGAACGGAAGATATTTCCTTTTTCACCATAGCCCTCAATGGGCTTCCAAATATCCCTTTGCCAATTCCACAAGAACAGCCTTAGCGAAAGGCTTCTTGAAGGGAAAGATGTAACTCTGTGAGATGAATTAACAGAACACAGAGCAGTTTCTCAGAAAGCTTCTTTCCAGTTTTGAACGGAAGATATTTCCTTTTTCACCATAGCCCTCTATGGGCTTCCAAATATCCCTTTGCCAATTCCACAAGAACAGCCTTAGCGAAAGGCTTCTTGAAGGGAAAGATGTAACTCTGTGAGATGAATTAACAGAACACAGAGCAGTTTCTCAGAAAGCTTCTTTCCAGTTTTGAACGGAAGATATTTCCTTTTTCACCATAGCCCTCTATGGGCTTCCAAATATCCCTTTGCCAATTCCACAAGAACAGCCTTAGCGAAAGGCTTCTTGAAGGGAAAGATGTAACTCTGTGTGATGAATTAACAGAACACAGAGCAGTTTCTCAGAAAGCTTCTTTCCAGTTTTGAACGGAAGATATTTCGTTTTTCACCATAGCCCTCTATGGGCTTCCAAATGTCCCTTTGCCAATTCCACAAGAACAGCCTTCGCGAAAGGCTTCTTGAAGGGAAAGATGTAACTCTGTGAGATGAATTAACAGAACACAGAGCAGTTTCTCAGAAAGCTTCTTTCCAGTTTTGAACGGAAGATATTTCCTTTTTCACCATAGCCCTCAATGGGCTTCCAAATATCCCTTTGCCAATTCCACAAGAACAGCCTTAGCGAAAGGCTTCTATAAGAGAAAGATGTAACTCTGAGAGATGAATTAACAGAACACAGAGCAGTTTCTTAGAAAGCTACTTTTCAGTTTTGAACGGAAGATATTTCCTTTTTCACCATAGCCCTCTATGGGCTTCCAAATATCCCTTTGCCAATTCCACAAGAAAAGCCTTAGCGAAAGGCTTCTTGAAGAGAAAGATGTAACTCTGTGAGATGAATTAACACAGAGCAGTTTCTCAGAAAGCTTCTTTCCAGGTTTGAACGGAAAATATTTCCTGTTTCACCATAGCCCTCTATGGGCTTCCAAATATCCCTTTGCCAATTCCACAAGAACAGCCTTAGCGAAAGGTTTCTTGAAGGGAAAGATGTAACTGTGTGAGATGAATTAACAGAACACAGAGCAGTTTCTCAGAAAGCTTCTTTCCAGATTTGAACTTAAGATATTTCCTGTTTCACCATAGCCCTCTATGGGCTTCCAAATATCCCTTTGCCAATTCCACAAGAACAGCCTTAGCGAAAGGCTTTTGAAGGGAAAGATGTAACTCTGTGAGATGAATTAACAGAACACAGAGCAGTTTCTCAGAAAGCTTCTTTCCAGTTTTGAACGGAAGATATTTCCTTTTTCACCATAGCCCTCTATGGGCTTCCAAATATCCCTTTGCCAATTCCACAAGAATAGCCTTAGGGAAAGGCTTCTTGAAGAGAAAGATGTAACTCTGTGAGATGAATTAACAGAACACAGAGCAGTTTCTCAGAAAGCTTCTTTCCAGTTTTGAACGGAAGATATTTCCTTTTTCACCATAGCCCTCTATGGGCTTCCAAATATCCCTTTGCCAATTCCCCAAGAACAGCCTTAGCGAAAGGCTTCTTGATGGGAAAGATGTAACTCTGTGAGATGAATTAACAGAACACAGAGCAGTTTCTCAGAAAGCTTCTTTCCAGTTTTGAACGGAAGATATTTCCTTTTTCACCATAGCCCTCTATTGGCTTCCAAATATCCCTTTGCCAATTCCACAAGAACAGCCTTAGCGAAAGGCTTCTTGAAGGGAAAGATGTAAATCGGTGAGATGAATTAACAGAACACAGAGCAGTTTCTCAGAAAGCTTCTTTCCAGTTTTGAACGGAAGATGTTTCCTTTTTCACCATAGCCCTCTATGGGCTTCCAAATATCCCTTTGCCAATGCCACAAGAAAAGCCTTACCGAAAGGCTTCTTGAAGAGAAAGATGTAACTCTGTGAGATGAATTAACAGAACACAGAGCAGTTTCTCAGAAAGCTTCTTTCCAGTTTTGAACGGAAGTTATTTCCTTTTTCTCCATAGACCTCTATGGGCTTCCAAATATCCCTTTGCCAATTCCACAAGAACAGCCTTAGCGAAAGGCTTCTTGAAGAGAAAGATGTAACTCTGTGAGTTGAATTAACAGAACACAGAGCAGTTTCTCAGAAACCTTCTTTCCAGTTTTGAACGGAAGATATTTCCTTTTTCACCATAGCCCTCTATGGGCTTCCAAATATCCCTTTTCCAATTCCACAAGAATAGCCTTAGCGAAAGGCTTCTTGAAGAGAAAGATGTAACTCTGTGAGATGAATTAACAGAACACAGAGCAGTTTCTCAGAAAGCTTCTTTCCAGTTTTGAACGGAAGATATTTCCTTTTTCACCATAGCTCTCTATGGGTTTCCAAATATCCCTTTGCCAATTCCAAAAGAACAGCCTTAGCGAAAGGCTTCTTGAAGGGAAAGATGTAACTCTGTGAGATGAATTAACAAAACACAGAGCAGTTTCTCAGAAAGCTTTTTTCCAATTTTGAACGGAAGATATTTCCTTTTTCACCATAGCCCTCTATGGGCTTCCAAATATCCCTCTGCCAATTCCACAAGAACAGCCTTAGCGAAAGGCTTCTTGAAGGGAAAGATGTAACTCTGTGAGATGAATTAACAAAACACAGAGCAGTTTCTCAGAAAGCTTCTTTCCAATTTTGAACGGAAGATATTTCCTTTTTCACCATAGCCCTCTATGGGCTTCCAAATATCCCTTTGCCAATTCCACAAGAACAGCCTTAGCGAATGGCTTCTTGAAGGGAAAGATGTAACACTGTGAGATGAATTAACAGAACACAGAGCAGTTTCTCAGAAAGCTTCTTTCCAGTTTTGAACGGAAGATAATTCCTTTTTCACCATAGCCCTCTATGGGCTTCCAAATATCCATTTGCCAATTCCACAAGAACAGCCTTAGCGAAAGGCTTCTTGAAGAGAAAGATGTAACTCTGTGAGTTGAATTAACAGAACACAGAGCAGTTTCTCAGAAACCTTCTTTCCTGTTTTGAACGGAAGATATTTCCTTTTTCACCATAGCCCTCTAGGGCTTCCAAATATCCCTTTGCCAATTCCACAAGAATAGCCTTAGCGAAAGGCTTCTTGAAGAGAAAGATGTAACTCTGTGAGATGGATTAACAGAACACTGAGAAGTTTATCAGAAAGCTTCTTTCCAGTTTTGAACGGAAGATATTTCCTTTATCACCATAGCTCTCTATGGGCTTCCAAATATCCCTTTGCCAATTCCACAAGAACAGCCTTAGCGAAAGGCTTCTTAAAGGGAAAGATGTAACTCTGTGAGATGAATTAACAGAACACAGAGCAGTTTCTCAGAAAGCTTCTTTCCAATTTTGAACGGAAGATATTTCCTTTTTCACCATAGCCCTCTATGGGCTTCCAAATATCCCTTTGCCAATTCCACAAGAACAGCCTTAGCGAAAGGCTTCTTGAAGGGAAAGATGTAACTCTGTGAGATGAATTAACAGAACACAGAGCAGTTTCTCAGAAAGCTTCTTTCCAGTTTTGAACGGAAGATATTTCCTTTCTCACCATAGCCCTCTATGGGCTTCCAAATATCCCTTTTCCAATTCCACAAGAACAGCCTTAGCGAAAGGCTTCTTCAACAGAAAGATGTAACTCTGTGAGATGAATTAACAGAACAGAGAGCAGTTTCTGAGAAAGCTTCTTTTAAGTTTTACACGGAAGATATTTCCTTTTTCACCATAGCCCTCTATGGGCTTCCAAATATCCCTTTGTCAATTCCACAAGAACAGCCTTAGCGAAAGGCTCATTGAAGGGAAAGATGTAACTCTGTGCGATGAATTAAGAGAACACAGAGCAGTTTTTCAGAAAGCTTCTTTCCAGTTTTGAACGGAAGATATTTCCTTTTTCACCATAGCCCTCTATGGGCTTCCAAATATCCCTTTGCCAATTTCACAAGAACAGCCTTAGCGAAAGGCTTCTTGAAGAGAAAGATGTAACTCTGTGAGATGAATTAACAGAACACAGAGCAGTTTCTCAGAAAGCTTCTTTCCAGTTTTGAACGGAAGATATTTCCTTTTTCACCATAGCCCTCAATGGGCTTCCAAATATCCCTTTGCCAATTCCACAAGAACAGCCTTAGCGAAAGGCTTCTTGAAGGGAAAGATGTAACTCTGTGAGATGAATTAACAGAACACAGAGCAGTTTCTCAGAAAGCTTCTTTCCAGTTTTGAACGGAAGATGTTTCCTTTTTCACCATAGCCCTCTATGGGCTTCCAAATATCCCTTTGCCAATTCCACAAGAACAGCCTTAGCGAAAGGCTTCTTGAAGGGAAAGATGTAACTCTGTGAGATGAATTAACAGAACACAGAGCAGTTTCTCAGAAAGCTTCTTTCCAGTTTTGAACGGAAGATATTTCCTTTTTCACCATAGCCCTCTGTGGGCTTCCAAATATCCCTTTGCCAATTCCACAAGAACAGCCTTAGCGAAAGGCTTCTTGAAGGGAAAGATGTAACTCTGTGAGATGAATTAACAGAACACAGAGCCGTTTCTCAGAAAGCTTCTTTCCAGTTTTGAACGGAAGATATTTCCTTTTTCACCATAGCCCTCTAAGGGCTTCCAAATATCCCTTTTCCAATTCCACAGGAACAGCCTTAGCGAAAGGCTTCTTCAACAGAAAGATGTAACTCTGTGAGATGAATTAACAGAACACAGAGCAGTTTCTCAGAAAGCTTCTTTCCAGTTTTGAACGGAAGATAATTCCTTTTTCACCATAGCCCTCTATGGGCTTCCAAATATCCCTTTACCAATTCCACAAGAACAGCCTTAGCGAAAGGCTTCTTGAAGAGAAAGTTGTAACTCTGTGAGATGAATTAACAGAACACAGAGCAGTTTCTCAGAAAGCTTCTTTCCAGTTTTGAACGGAAGATATTTCCTTTTTCACCATAGCCCTCAAAGGGCTTCCAAATATCCCTTTGCCAATTCCACAAGAACAGCCTTAGCGAAAGGCTTCTTGATGGGAAAGATGTAACTCTGAGAGATGAATTAACAGAACACAGAGCAGTTTCTCAGAAAGCTACTTTTCAGTTTTGAACGGAAGATATTTCCTTTTTCACCATAGCCCTCTATGGGCTTCCAAATATCCCTTTGCCAATTCCACAAGAACAGCCTTAGCGAAAGGCTTCTTGAAGAGAAAGATGTAACTCTGTGAGATGAATTAACACAGAGCAGTTTCTCAGAAAGCTTCTTTCCAGGTTTGAACGGAAAATATTTCCTGTTTCACCATAGCCCTCTAAGGGCTTCCAAATATCCCTTTGCCAATTCCACAAGAACAGCCTTAGCGAAAGGCTTCTTGAAGGGAAAGATGTAACTCTGTGAGATGAATTAACAGAACACAGAGCAGTTTCTCAGAAAGCTTCTTTCCAATTTTGAACGGAAGATATTTCCTTTTTCACCATAGCCCTCTATGGGCTTCCAAATATCCCTTTGCCAATTCCACAAGAACAGCCTTAGCGAAAGGCTTCTTGAAGAGAAAGATGTAACTCTGTGAGTTGAATTAACAGAACACAGAGCAGTTTCTCAGAAACCTTCTTTCCAGTTTTGAACGGAAGATATTTCCTTTTTCACCATAGCCCTCTAGGGCTTCCAAATATCCCTTTGCCAATTCCACAAGAATAGCCTTAGCGAAAGGCTTCTTGAAGAGAAAGATGTAACTCTGTGAGATGGATTAACAGAACACTGAGAAGTTTATCAGAAAGCTTCTTTCCAGTTTTGAACGGAAGATATTTCCTTTATCACCATAGCTCTCTATGGGCTTCCAAATATCCCTTTGCCAATTCCACAAGAACAGCCTTAGCGAAAGGCTTCTTAAAGGGAAAGATGTAACTCTGTGAGATGAATTAACAGAACACAGAGCAGTTTCTCAGAAAGCTTCTTTCCAATTTTGAACGGAATATATTTCCTTTTTCACCATAGCCCTCTATGGGCTTCCAAATATCCCTTTGCCAATTCCACAAGAACAGCCTTAGCGAAAGGCTTCTTGAAGGGAAAGATGTAACTCTGTGAGATGAATTAACAGAACACAGAGCAGTTTCTCAGAAAGCTTCTTTCCAGTTTTGAACGGAAGATATTTCCTTTTTCACCATAGCCCTCTATGGGCTTCCAAATATCCCTTTGCCAATTCCAAAAGAACAGCCTTAGCGAAAGGCTTCTTGAAGAGAAAGATGTAACTCTGTGAGATGAATTAACAGAACACAGAGCAGTTTCTCAGAAAGCTTCTTTCCAGTTTTGAACGGAAGATATTTCCTTTCTCACCATAGCCCTCTATGGGCTTCCAAATATCCCTTTTCCAATTCCACAAGAACAGCCTTAGCGAAAGGCTTCTTCAACAGAAAGATGTAACTCTGTGAGATGAATTAACAGAACAGAGAGCAGTTTCTGAGAAAGCTTCTTTTAAGTTTTACACGGAAGATATTTCCTTTTTCACCATAGCCCTCTATGGGCTTCCAAATATCCCTTTGTCAATTCCACAAGAACAGCCTTAGCGAAAGGCTCATTGAAGGGAAAGATGTAACTCTGTGAGATGAATTAAGAGAACACAGAGCAGTTTTTCAGAAAGCTTCTTTCCAGTTTTGAACGGAAGATATTTCCTTTTTCACCATAGCCCTCTATGGGCTTCCAAATATCCCTTTGCCAATTTCACAAGAACAGCCTTAGCGAAAGGCTTCTTGAAGAGAAAGATGTAACTCTGTGAGATGAATTAACAGAACACAGAGCAGTTTCTCAGAAAGCTTCTTTCCAGTTTTGAACGGAAGATATTTCCTTTTTCACCATAGCCCTCAATGGGCTTCCAAATATCCCTTTGCCAATTCCACAAGAACAGCCTTAGCGAAAGGCTTCTTGAAGGGAAAGATGTAACTCTGTGAGATGAATTAACAGAACACAGAGCAGTTTCTCAGAAAGCTTCTTTCCAGTTTTGAACGGAAGATATTTCCTTTTTCACCATAGCCCTCTATGGGCTTCCAAATATCCCTTTGCCAATTCCACAAGAACAGCCTTAGCGAAAGGCTTCTTGAAGGGAAAGATGTAACTCTGTGAGATGAATTAACAGAACACAGAGCAGTTTCTCAGAAAGCTTCTTTCCAGTTTTGAACGGAAGATATTTCCTTTTTCACCATAGCCCTCTATGGGCTTCCAAATATCCCTCTGCCAATTCCACAAGAACAGCCTTAGCGAAAGGCTTCTTGAAGGGAAAGATGTAACTCTGTGAGATGAATTAACAGAACACAGAGCAGTTTCTCAGAAAGCTTGTTTCCAGTTTTGAACGGAAGATATTTCGTTTTTCACCATAGCCCTCTATTTGCTTCCAAATATCCCTTTGCCAATTCCACAAGAACAGCCTTAGCGAAAGGCTTCTTGAAGAGAAAGATGTAACTCTGTGAGATGAATTAACAGAACACAGAGCAGTTTCTCAGAAAGCTTCTTTCCAGTTTTGAACGGAAGATATTTCCTTTTTCACCATAGCCCTCTAAGGGCTTCCAAATATCCCTTTTCCAATTCCACAGGAACAGCCTTAGCGAAAGCCTTCTTCAACAGAAAGATGTAACTCTGTGAGATGAATTAACAGAACACAGAGCAGTTTCTCAGAAAGCTTCTTTCCAGTTTTGAACGGAAGATAATTCCTTTTTCACCATAGCCCTCTATGGGCTTCCAAATATCCCTTTGCCAATTCCACAAGAACAGCCTTAGCGAAAGGCTTCTTGAAGAGAAAGTTGTAACTCTGTGAGATGAATTAACAGAACACAGAGCAGTTTCTCAGAAAGCTTCTTTCCAGTTTTGAACGGAAGATATTTCCTTTTTCACCATAGCCCTCAATGGGCTTCCAAATATCCCTTTGCCAATTCCACAAGAACAGCCTTAGCGAAAGGCTTCTTCAAGAGAAAGATGTAACTCTGAGAGATGAATTAACAGAACACAGAGCAGTTTCTCAGAAAGCTACTTTTCAGTTTTGAACGGAAGATATTTCCTTTTTCACCATAGCCCTCTATGGGCTTCCAAATATCCCTTTGCCAATTCCACAAGAACAGCCTTAGCGAAAGGCTTCTTGAAGAGAAAGATGTAACTCTGTGAGATGAATTAACACAGAGCAGTTTCTCAGAAAGCTTCTTTCCAGGTTTGAACGGAAAATATTTCCTGTTTCACCATAGCCCTCTAAGGGCTTCCAAATATCCCTTTGCCAATTCCACAAGAACAGCCTTAGCGAAAGGCTTCTTGAAGGGAAAGATGTAACTCTGTGAGATGAATTAACAGAACACAGAGCAGTTTCTCAGAAAGCTTCTTTCCAATTTTGAACGGAAGATATTTCCTTTTTAACCCTAGCCCTCTATGGGCTTCCAAATATCCCTTTGCGAATTCCACAAGAACAGCCTTAGCGAAAGGCTTCTTGAAGGGAAAGATGTAATTCTGTGAGATGAATTAACAGAACACAGAGCAGTTTCTCAGAAAACTTCTTTCCAGTTTTGAACGGAAGATATTTCCTTTTTCACCATAGCCCTCTATGGGCTTCCAAATATCCCTTTGCCAATTCCACAAGAACAGCCTTAGCGAAAGGCTTCTTGAAGGGAAAGATGTAACTCTGTGAGATGAATTAACAGAACACAGAGCAGTTTCTCAGAAAGCTTCTTTCCAGTTTTGAACTGAAGATATTTCCTTTTTCACCATAGCCCTCTATGGGCTTCCAAATATCCCTTTGCCAATTCCACAAGAACAGCCTTAGCGAAAGGCTTCTTGAAGAGAAAGATGTAACTCTGTGAGATGAACTAACAGAACACAGAGCAGTTTCTCAGAAAGCTTCTTTCCAGTTTTGAACGGAAGATATTTCCTTTTTCACCATAGCCCTCTATGGGCTTCCAAATATCCCTTTTCCAATTCCACAAGAACAGCCTTAGCGAAAGGCTTCTTCAACAGAAAGATGTAACTCTGTGAGATGAATTAACAGAACAGAGAGCAGTTTCTGAGAAAGCTTCTTTTAAGTTTTAAACGGAAGATATTTCCTTTTTCACCATAGCCCTCTATGGGCTTCCAAATATCCCTTTGTCAATTCCACAAGAACAGCCTTAGCGAAAGGCTCATTGAAGGGAAAGATGTAACTCTGTGAGATGAATTAAGAGAACACAGAGCAGTTTTTCAGAAAGCTTCTTTCCAGTTTTGAACGGAAGATATTGCCTTTTTCACCATAGCCCTCTATGGGCTTCCAAATATCCCTTTGCCATTTCCACAAGAACAGCCTTAGCGAAAGGCTTCTTGAAGAGAAAGATGTAACTCTGTGAGATGAATTAACAGAACACAGAGCAGTTTCTCAGAAAGCTTCTTTCCAGTTTTGAACGGAAGATATTTCCTTTTTCACCATAGCCCTCAATGGGCTTCCAAATATCCCTTTGCCAATTCCACAAGAACAGCCTTAGTGAAAGGCTTCTTGAAGGGAAAGATGTAACTCTGTGAGATGAATTAACAGAACACAGAGCAGTTTCTCAGAAAGCTTCTTTCCAGTTTTGAACGGAAGATATTTCCTTTTTCACCATAGCCCTCTATGGGCTTCCAAATATCCCTTTGCCAATTCCACAAGAACAGCCTTAGCGAAAGGCTTCTTGAAGGGAAAGATGTAACTCTGTGAGATGAATTAACAGAACACAGAGCAGTTTCTCAGAAAGCTTCTTTCCAGTTTTGAACGGAAGATATTTCCTTTTTCACCATAGCCCTCTATGGGCTTCCAAATATCCCTTTGCCAATTCCACAAGAACAGCCTTAGCGAAAGGCTTCTTGAAGGGAAAGATGTAACTCTGTGTGATGAATTAACAGAACACAGAGCAGTTTCTCAGAAAGCTTCTTTCCAGTTTTGAACGGAAGATATTTCGTTTTTCACCGTAGCCCTCTATGGGCTTCCAAATGTCCCTTTGCCAATTCCACAAGAACAGCCTTCGCGAAAGGCTTCTTGAAGGGAAAGATGTAACTCTGTGAGATGAATTAACAGAACACAGAGCAGTTTCTCAGAAAGCTTCTTTCCAGTTTTGAACGGAAGATATTTCCTTTTTCACCATAGCCCTCAATGGGCTTCCAAATATCCCTTTGCCAATTCCACAAGAACAGCCTTAGCGAAAGGCTTCTTCAAGAGAAAGATGTAACTCTGAGAGATGAATTAACAGAACACAGAGCAGTTTCTCAGACAGCTACTTTTCAGTTTTGAACGGAAGATATTTCCTTTTTCACCATAGCCCTCTATGGGCTTCCAAATATCCCTTTGCCAATTCCACAAGAAAAGCCTTAGCGAAAGGCTTCTTGAAGAGAAAGATGTAACTCTGTGAGATGAATTAACACAGAGCAGTTTCTCAGAAAGCTTCTTTCCAGGTTTGAACGGAAAATATTTCCTGTTTCACCATAGCCCTCTATGGGCTTCCAAATATCCCTTTGCCAATTACACAAGAACAGCCTTAGCGAAAGGTTTCTTGAAGGGAAAGATGTAACTCTGTGAGATGAATTAACAGAACACAGAGCAGTTTCTCAGAAAGCTTCTTTCCAGATTTGAACGGAAGATATTTCCTGTTTCACCATAGCCCTCTATGGGCTTCCAAATATCCCTTTGCCAATTCCACAAGAACAGCCTTAGCGAAAGGCTTCTTGAAGGGAAAGATGTAACTCTGTGAGATGAATTAACAGAACACAGAGCAGTTTCTCAGAAAGCTTCTTTCCAGTTTTGAACGGAAGATATTTCCTTTTTCACCATAGCCCTCTATGGGCTTCCAAATATCCCTTTGCCAATTCCCCAAGAACAGCCTTAGCGAAAGGCTTCTTGATGGGAAAGATGTAACTCTGTGAGATGAATTAACAGAACACAGAGCAGTTTCTCAGAAAGCTTCTTTCCAGTTTTGAACGGAAGATATTTCCTTTTTCACCATAGCCCTCTATTGGCTTCCAAATATCCCTTTGCCAATTCCACAAGAACAGCCTTAGCGAAAGGCTTCTTGAAGGGAAAGATGTAAATCTGTGAGATGAATTAACAGAACACAGAGCAGTTTCTCAGAAAGCTTCTTTCCAGTTTTGAACGGAAGATGTTTCCTTTTTCACCATAGCCCTCTATGGGCTTCCAAATATCCCTTTGCCAATTCCACAAGAACAGCCTTAGCGAAAGGCTTCTTGAAGGGAAAGATGTAACGCTGTGAGATGAATTAACAGAACACAGAGCAGTTTCTCAGAAAGCTTCTTTCCAGTTTGGAACGGAAGATATTTCCTTTTTCACCATAGCCCTCTATGGGCTTCCAAATATCCCTTTGCCAATGCCACAAGAAAAGCCTTACCGAAAGGCTTCTTGAAGAGAAAGATGTAACTCTGTGAGATGAATTAACAGAACACAGAGCAGTTTCTCAGAAAGCTTCTTTCCAGTTTTGAACGGAAGTTATTTCCTTTTTCTCCATAGACCTCTATGGGCTTCCAAATATCCCTTTGCCAATTCCACAAGAACAGCCTTAGCGAAAGGCTTCTTGAAGAGAAAGATGTAACTCTGTGAGTTGAATTAACAGAACACAGAGCAGTTTCTCAGAAACCTTCTTTCCAGTTTTGAACGGAAGATATTTCCTTTTTCACCATAGCCCTCTATGGGCTTCCAAATATCCCTTTTCCAATTCCACAAGAATAGCCTTAGCGAAAGGCTTCTTGAAGAGAAAGATGTAACTCTGTGAGATGAATTAACAGAACACAGAGCAGTTTCTCAGAAAGCTTCTTTCCAGTTTTGAACGGAAGATATTTCCTTTTTCACCATAGCTCTCTATGGGTTTCCAAATATCCCTTTGCCAATTCCACAAGAACAGCCTTAGCGAAAGGCTTCTTGAAGGGAAAGATGTAACTCTGTGAGATGAATTAACAGAGCACAGAGCAGTTTCTCAGAAAGCTTTTTTCCAATTTTGAACGGAAGATATTTCCTTTTTCACCATAGCCCTCTATGGGCTTCCAAATATCCCTCTGCCAATTCCACAAGAACAGCCTTAGCGAAAGGCTTCTTGAAGGGAAAGATGTAACTCTGTGAGATGAATTAGCAAAACACAGAGCAGTTTCTCAGAAAGCTTCTTTCCAATTTTGAACGGAAGATATTTCCTTTTTCACCATAGCCCTCTATGGGCTTCCAAATATCCCTTTGCCAATTCCACAAGAACAGCCTTAGCGAATGGCTTCTTGAAGGGAAAGATGTAACTCTGTGAGATGAATTAACAGAACACAGAGCAGTTTCTCAGAAAGCTTCTTTCCAGTTTTGAACGGAAGATAATTCCTTTTTCACCATAGCCCTCTATGGGCTTCCAAATATCCCTTTGCCAATTCCACAAGAACAGCCTTAGCGAAAGGCTTCTTGAAGAGAAAGATGTAACTCTGTGAGTTGAATTAACAGAACACAGAGCAGTTTCTCAGAAACCTTCTTTCCTGTTTTGAACGGAAGATATTTCCTTTTTCACCATAGCCCTCTAGGGCTTCCAAATATCCCTTTGCCAATTCCACAAGAATAGCCTTAGCGAAAGGCTTCTTGAAGAGAAAGATGTAACTCTGTGAGATGGATTAACAGAACACTGAGAAGTTTATCAGAAAGCTTCTTTCCAGTTTTGAACGGAAGATATTTCCTTTATCACCGTAGCTCTCTAGGGGCTTCCAAATATACCTTTGCCAATTCCACAAGAACAGCCTTAGCGAAAGGCTTCTTAAAGGGAAAGATGTAACTCTGTGAGATGAATTAACAGAACACAGAGCAGTTTCTCAGAAAGCTTCTTTCCAATTTTGAACGGAAGATATTTCCTTTTTCACCATAGCCCTCTATGGGCTTCCAAATATCCCTTTGCCAATTCCACAAGAACAGCCTTAGCGAAAGGCTTCTTGAAGGGATAGATGTAACTCTGTGAGATGAATTAACAGAACACAGAGCAGTTTCTCAGAAAGCTTCTTTCCAGTTTTGAACGGAAGATATTTCCTTTTTCACCATAGCCCTCTATGGGCTTCCAAATATCCCTTTGCCAATTCCAAAAGAACAGCCTTAGCGAAAGGCTTCTTGAAGAGAAAGATGTAACTCTGTGAGATGAATTAACAGAACACAGAGCAGTTTCTCAGAAAGCTTCTTTCCAGTTTTGAACGGAAGATATTTCCTTTCTCACCATAGCCCTCTATGGGCTTCCAAATATCCCTTTTCCAATTCCACAAGAACAGCCTTAGCGAAAGGCTTCTTCAACAGAAAGATGTAACTCTGTGAGATGAATTAACAGAACAGAGAGCAGTTTCTGAGAAAGCTTCTTTTAAGTTTTACACGGAAGATATTTCCTTTTTCACCATAGCCCTCTATGGGCTTCCAAATATCCCTTTGTCAATTCCACAAGAACAGCCTTAGCGAAAGGCTCATTGAAGGGAAAGATGTAACTCTGTGAGATGAATTAAGAGAACACAGAGCAGTTTTTCAGAAAGCTTCTTTCCAGTTTTGAACGGAAGATATTTCCTTTTTCACCATAGCCCTCTATGGGCTTCCAAATATCCCTTTGCCAATTTCACAAGAACAGCCTTAGCGAAAGGCTTCTTGAAGAGAAAGATGTAACTCTGTGAGATGAATTAACAGAACACAGAGCAGTTTCTCAGAAAGCTTCTTTCCAGTTTTGAACGGAAGATATTTCCTTTTTCACCATAGCCCTCAATGGGCTTCCAAATATCCCTTTGCCAATTCCACAAGAACAGCCTTAGCGAAAGGCTTCTTGAAGGGAAATATGTAACTCTGTGAGATGAATTAACAGAACACAGAGCAGTTTCTCAGAAAGCTTCTTTCCAGTTTTGAACGGAAGATATTTCCTTTTTCACCATAGCCCTCTATGGGCTTCCAAATATCCCTTTGCCAATTCCACAAGAACAGCCTTAGCGAAAGGCTTCTTGAAGGGAAAGATGTAACTCTGTGAGATGAATTAACAGAACACAGAGCAGTTTCTCAGAAAGCTTCTTTCCAGTTTTGAACGGAAGATATTTCCTTTTTCACCATAGCCCTCTATGGGCTTCCAAATATCCCTTTGCCAATTCCACAAGAACAGCCTTAGCGAAATGCTTCTTGAAGGGAAAGATGTAACTCTGTGTGATGAATTAACAGAACACAGAGCAGTTTCTCAGAAAGCTTCTTTCCAGTTTTGAACGGAAGATATTTCGTTTTTCACCATAGCCTCCTATTTGCTTCCAAATATCCCTTTGCCAATTCCACAAGAACAGCCTTAGCGAAAGGCTTCTTGAAGAGAAAGATGTAACTCTGTGAGATGAATTAACAGAACACAGAGCAGTTTCTCAGAAAGCTTCTTTCCAGTTTTGAACGGACGATATTTCCTTTTTCACCATAGCCCTCTAAGGGCTTCCAAATATCCCTTTTCCAATTCCAGAAGAACAGCCTTAGCGAAAGGCTTCTTCAACAGAAAGATGTAACTCTGTGAGATGAATTAACAGAACACAGAGCAGTTTCTCAGAAAGCTTCTTTCCAGTTTTGAACGGAAGATATTTCCTTTTTCACCATAGCCCTCTATGGGCTTCCAAATATCCCTTTGCCAATTCCACAAGAACAGCCTTAGCGAAAGGCTTCTTCAAGAGAAAGATGTAACTCTGTGAGATGAATTAACACAGAGCAGTTTCTCAGAAAGCTTCTTTCCAGGTTTGAACGGAAAATATTTCCTGTTTCACCAGAGCCCTCTATGGGCTTCCAAATATCCCTTTGTCAATTCCACAAGAACAGCCTTAGCGAAAGGCTTCTTTGAGGGAAAGATGTAACTCTGTGAGATGAATTAACAGAACACAGAGCAGTTTCTCAGAAAGCTTCTTTCCAATTTTGAACGGAAGATATTTCCTTTTTAACCCTAGCCCTCTATGGGCTTCCAAATATCCCTTTGCCAATTCCACAAGAACAGCCTTAGCGAAAGGCTTCTTGAAGGGAAAGATGTAACTCTGTGAGATGAATTAACAGAACACAGAGCAGTTTCTCAGAAAACTTCTTTCCAGTTTTGAACGGAAGATATTTCCTTTTTCACCATAGCCCTCTATGGGCTTCCAAATATCCCTTTGCCAATTCCACAAGAACAGCCTTAGCGAAAGGCTTCTTGAAGGGATAGATGTAACTCTGTGAGATGAATTAACAGAACACAGAGCAGTTTCTCAGAAAGCTTCTTTCCAGTTTTGAACGGAAGATATTTCCTTTTTCACCATAGCCCTCTATGGGCTTCCAAATATCCCATTTCCAATTCCACAAGAACAGCCTTAGCGAAAGGCTTCTTCAACAGAAAGATGTAACTCTGTGAGATGAATAAACAGAACAGAGAGCAGTTTCTGATAAAGCTTCTTTTAAGTTTTAAACGGAAGATATTTCCTTTTTCACCATAGCCCTCTATGGGCTTCCAAATATCCCTTTGTCAATTCCACAAGAACAGCCTTAGCGAAAGGCTCATTGAAGGGAAAGATGTAACTCTGTGAGATGAATTAAGAGAACACAGAGCAGTTTTTCAGAAAGCTTCTTTCCAGTTTTGAACGGAAGGTATTGCCTTTTTCACCATAGCCCTCTATGGGCTTCCAAATATCCCTTTGCCAATTCCACAAGAACAGCCTTAGCGAAAGGCTTCTTGAAGAGAAAGATGTAACTCTGTGAGATGAATTAACAGAACACAGAGCAGTTTCTCAGAAAGCTTCTTTCCAGTTTTGAACGGAGGATATTTCCTTTTTCACCATAGCCCTCAATGGGCTTCCAAATATCCCTTTGCCAATTCCACAAGAACAGCCTTAGCGAAAGGCTTCTTGAAGGGAAAGATGTAACTCTGTGAGATGAATTAACAGAACACAGAGCAGTTTCTCAGAAAGCTTCTTTCCAGTTTTGAACGGAAGATATTTCCTTTTTCATCATAGCCCTCTATGGGCTTCCAAATATCCCTTTGCCAATTCCACAAGAACAGCCTTAGCGAAAGGCTTCTTGAAGGGAAAGATGTAACTCTGTGAGATGAATTAACAGAACACAGAGCAGTTTCTCAGAAAGCTTCTTTCCAGTTTTGAACGGAAGATATTTCCTTTTTCACCATAGCCCTCTATGGGCTTCCAAATATCCCTTTGCCAATTCCACAAGAACAGCCTTAGCGAAAGGCTTCTTGAAGGGAAAGATGTAACTCTGTGAGATGAATTAACACAACACAGAGCAGTTTCTCAGAAAGCTTCTTTCCAGTTTTGAACGGAAGATATTTCGTTTTTCACCATAGCCCTCTATGGGCTTCCAAATATCCCTTTGCCAATTCCACAAGAACAGCCTTAGCGAAAGGCTTCTTGAAGAGAAAGATGTAACTCTGTGAGATGAATTAACAGAACACAGAGCAGTTTCTCAGAAAGCTTCTTTCCAGTTTTGAACGGAAGATATTTCCTTTTTCACCATAGCCCTCTAAGGGCTTCCAAATATCCCTTTTCCAATTCCACAAGAACAGCCTTAGCGAAAGGCTTCTTCAACAGAAAGATGTAACTCTGTGAGATGAATTAACAGAACACAGAGCAGTTTCTCAGAAAGCTTCTTTCCAGATTTGAACGGAAGATAATTCCTTTTTCACCATAGCCCTCTAAGGGCTTCCAAATATCCCTTTGCCAATTCCACAAGAACAGCCTTAGCGAAAGGCTTCTTGAAGAGAAAGTTGTAACTCTGTGAGATGAATTAACAGAACACAGAGCAGTTTCTCAGAAAGCTTCTTTCCAGTTTTGAACGGAAGATATTTCCTTTTTCACCATAGCCCTCTATGGGCTTCCAAATATCCCTTTGCCAATTCCACAAGAATAGCCTTAGCGAAAGGCTTCTTGAAGAGAAAGATGTAACTCTGTGAGATGAATTAACAGAACACAGAGCAGTTTCTCAGAAAGCTTCTTTCCAGTTTTGAACGGAAGATATTTCCTTTTTCACCATAGCTCTCTATGGGCTTTCAAATATCCCTTTGCCAATTCCACAAGAACAGCCTTAGCGAAAGGCTTCTTGAAGGGAAAGATGTAACTCTGTGAGATGAATTAACAGAACACAGAGCAGTTTCTCAGAAAGCTTCTTTCCAGTTTTGAACGGAAGATATTTCCTTTTTCACCGTAGCCCTCTATGGGCTTCCAAATATCCCTTTGCCAATTCCACAAGAACAGCCTTAGCGAAAGGCTTCTTGAAGGGAAAGATGTAACTCTGTGAGATGAATTAACAGAACACAGAGCAGTTTCCCAGAAAGCTTCTTTCCAGTTTTGAACGGAAGATATTTCGTTTTTCACCATAGCCCTCTATTTGCTTCCAAATATCCCTTTGCCAATTCCACAAGAACAGCCTTAGCGAAAGGCTTCTTGAAGAGAAAGATGTAACTCTGTGAGATGAATTAACAGAACACAGAGCAGTTTCTCAGAAAGCTTCTTTCCAGTTTTGAACGGAAGATATTTCCTTTTTCACCATAGCCCTCTAAGGGCTTCCAAATATCCCTTTTCCAATTCCACAAGAACAGCCTTAGCGAAAGGCTTCTTCAACAGAAAGATGTAACTCTGTGAGATGAATTAACAGAACACAGAGCAGTTTCTCAGAAAGCTTCTTTCCAGTTTTGAACGGAAGATAATTCCTTTTTCACCACAGCCCTCTATGGGCTTCCAAATATCCCTTTGCCAATTCCACAAGAACAGCCTTAGCGAAAGGCTTCTTGAAGAGAAAGTTGTAACTCTGTGAGATGAATTAACAGAACACAGAGCAGTTTCTCAGAAAGCTTCTTTCCAGTTTTGAACGGAAGATATTTCCTTTTTCACCATAGCCCTGTATGGGCTTCCAAATATCCCTTTGCCAATTCCACAAGAACAGCCTTAGCGAAAGGCTTCTTCAAGAGAAAGATGTAACTCTGAGAGATGAATTAACAGAACACAGAGCAGTTTCTCAGAAAGCTACTTTTCAGTTTTGAACGGAAGATATTTCCTTTTTCACCATAGCCCTCTATGGGCTTCCAAATATCCCTTTGCCAATTCCACAAGAACAGCCTTAGCGAAAGGCTTCTTGAAGAGAAAGATGTAACTCTGTGAGATGAATTAACACAGAGCAGTTTCTCAGAAAGCTTCTTTCCAGGTTTGAACGGAAAATATTTCCTGTTTCACCATAGCCCTCTATGGGCTTCCAAATATCCCTTTGCCAATTCCACAAGAACAGCCTTAGCGAAAGGCTTCTTGAAGGGAAAGATGTAACTCTGTTAGATGAATTAACAGAACACAGAGCAGTTTCTCAGAAAGCTTCTTTCCAATTTTGAACGGAAGATATTTCCTTTTTAACCCTAGCCCTCTATGGGCTTCCAAATATCCCTTTGCCAATTCCACAAGAACAGCCTTAGCGAATGGCTTCTTGAAGGGAAAGATGTAACTCTGTGAGATGAATTAACAGAACACAGAGCAGTTTCTCAGAAAGCTTCTTTCCAGTTTTGAACGGAAGATAATTCCTTTTTCACCATAGCCCTCTATGGGCTTCCAAATATCCCTTTGCCAATTCCACAAGAACAGCCTTAGCGAAAGGCTTCTTGAAGAGAAAGATGTAACTCTGTGAGTTGAATTAACAGAACACAGAGCAGTTTCTCAGAAACCTTCTTTCCTGTTTTGAACGGAAGATATTTCCTTTTTCACCATAGCCCTCTAGGGCTTCCAAATATCCCTTTGCCAATTCCACAAGAATAGCCTTAGCGAAAGGCTTCTTGAAGAGAAAGATGTAACTCTGTGAGATGGATTAACAGAACACTGAGAAGTTTATCAGAAAGCTTCTTTCCAGTTTTGAACGGAAGATATTTCCTTTATCACCGTAGCTCTCTAGGGGCTTCCAAATATCCCTTTGCCAATTCCACAAGAACAGCCTTAGCGAAAGGCTTCTTAAAGGGAAAGATGTAACTCTGTGAGATGAATTAACAGAACACAGAGCAGTTTCTCAGAAAGCTTCTTTCCAATTTTGAACGGAAGATATTTCCTTTTTCACCATAGCCCTCTATGGGCTTCCAAATATCCCTTTGCCAATTCCACAAGAACAGCCTTAGCGAAAGGCTTCTTGAAGGGATAGATGTAACTCTGTGAGATGAATTAACAGAACACAGAGCAGTTTCTCAGAAAGCTTCTTTCCAGTTTTGAACGGAAGATATTTCCTTTTTCACCATAGCCCTCTATGGGCTTCCAAATATCCCTTTGCCAATTCCAAAAGAACAGCCTTAGCGAAAGGCTTCTTGAAGAGAAAGATGTAACTCTGTGAGATGAATTAACAGAACACAGAGCAGTTTCTCAGAAAGCTTCTTTCCAGTTTTGAACGGAAGATATTTCCTTTCTCACCATAGCCCTCTATGGGCTTCCAAATATCCCTTTTCCAATTCCACAAGAACAGCCTTAGCGAAAGGCTTCTTCAACAGAAAGATGTAACTCTGTGAGATGAATTAACAGAACAGAGAGCAGTTTCTGAGAAAGCTTCTTTTAAGTTTTACACGGAAGATATTTCCTTTTTCACCATAGCCCTCTATGGGCTTCCAAATATCCCTTTGTCAATTCCACAAGAACAGCCTTAGCGAAAGGCTCATTGAAGGGAAAGATGTAACTCTGTGAGATGAATTAAGAGAACACAGAGCAGTTTTTCAGAAAGCTTCTTTCCAGTTTTGAACGGAAGATATTTCCTTTTTCACCATAGCCCTCTATGGGCTTCCAAATATCCCTTTGCCAATTTCACAAGAACAGCCTTAGCGAAAGGCTTCTTGAAGAGAAAGATGTAACTCTGTGAGATGAATTAACAGAACACAGAGCAGTTTCTCAGAAAGCTTCTTTCCAGTTTTGAACGGAAGATATTTCCTTTTTCACCATAGCCCTCAATGGGCTTCCAAATATCCCTTTGCCAATTCCACAAGAACAGCCTTAGCGAAAGGCTTCTTGAAGGGAAAGATGTAACTCTGTGAGATGAATTAACAGAACACAGAGCAGTTTCTCAGAAAGCTTCTTTCCAGTTTTGAACGGAAGATATTTCCTTTTTCACCATAGCCCTCTATGGGCTTCCAAATATCCCTTTGCCAATTCCACAAGAACAGCCTTAGCGAAAGGCTTCTTGAAGGGAAAGATGTAACTCTGTGAGATGAATTAACAGAACACAGAGCAGTTTCTCAGAAAGCTTCTTTCCAGTTTTGAACGGAAGATATTTCCTTTTTCACCATAGCCCTCTATGGGCTTCCAAATATCCCTTTGCCAATTCCACAAGAACAGCCTTAGCGAAATGCTTCTTGAAGGGAAAGATGTAACTCTGTGTGATGAATTAACAGAACACAGAGCAGTTTCTCAGAAAGCTTCTTTCCAGTTTTGAACGGAAGATATTTCGTTTTTCACCATAGCCCTCTATTTGCTTCCAAATATCCCTTTGCCAATTCCACAAGAACAGCCTTAGCGAAAGGCTTCTTGAAGAGAAAGATGTAACTCTGTGAGATGAATTAACAGAACACAGAGCAGTTTCTCAGAAAGCTTCTTTCCAGTTTTGAACGGACGATATTTCCTTTTTCACCATAGCCCTCTAAGGGCTTCCAAATATCCCTTTTCCAATTCCACAAGAACAGCCTTAGCGAAAGGCTTCTTCAACAGAAAGATGTAACTCTGTGAGATGAATTAACAGAACACAGAGCAGTTTCTCAGAAAGCTTCTTTCCAGTTTTGAACGGAAGATATTTCCTTTTTCACCATAGCCCTCTATGGGCTTCCAAATATCCCTTTGCCAATTCCACAAGAACAGCCTTAGCGAAAGGCTTCTTCAAGAGAAAGATGTAACTCTGTGAGATGAATTAACACAGAGCAGTTTCTCAGAAAGCTTCTTTCCAGGTTTGAACGGAAAATATTTCCTGTTTCACCAGAGCCCTCTATGGGCTTCCAAATATCCCTTTGTCAATTCCACAAGAACAGCCTTAGCGAAAGGCTTCTTTGAGGGAAAGATGTAACTCTGTGAGATGAATTAACAGAACACAGAGCAGTTTCTCAGAAAGCTTCTTTCCAATTTTGAACGGAAGATATTTCCTTTTTAACCCTAGCCCTCTATGGGCTTCCAAATATCCCTTTGCCAATTCCACAAGAACAGCCTTAGCGAAAGGCTTCTTGAAGGGAAAGATGTAACTCTGTGAGATGAATTAACAGAACACAGAGCAGTTTCTCAGAAAACTTCTTTCCAGTTTTGAACGGAAGATATTTCCTTTTTCACCATAGCCCTCTATGGGCTTCCAAATATCCCTTTGCCAATTCCACAAGAACAGCCTTAGCGAAAGGCTTCTTGAAGGGATAGATGTAACTCTGTGAGATGAATTAACAGAACACAGAGCAGTTTCTCAGAAAGCTTCTTTCCAGTTTTGAACGGAAGATATTTCCTTTTTCACCATAGCCCTCTATGGGCTTCCAAATATCCCATTTCCAATTCCACAAGAACAGCCTTAGCGAAAGGCTTCTTCAACAGAAAGATGTAACTCTGTGAGATGAATTAACAGAACAGAGAGCAGTTTCTGATAAAGCTTCTTTTAAGTTTTAAACGGAAGATATTTCCTTTTTCACCATAGCCCTCTATGGGCTTCCAAATATCCCTTTGTCAATTCCACAAGAACAGCCTTAGCGAAAGGCTCATTGAAGGGAAAGATGTAACTCTGTGAGATGAATTAAGAGAACACAGAGCAGTTTTTCAGAAAGCTTCTTTCCAGTTTTGAACGGAAGGTATTGCCTTTTTCACCATAGCCCTCTATGGGCTTCCAAATATCCCTTTGCCAATTCCACAAGAACAGCCTTAGCGAAAGGCTTCTTGAAGAGAAAGATGTAACTCTGTGAGATGAATTAACAGAACACAGAGCAGTTTCTCAGAAAGCTTCTTTCCAGTTTTGAACGGAGGATATTTCCTTTTTCACCATAGCCCTCAATGGGCTTCCAAATATCCCTTTGCCAATTCCACAAGAACAGCCTTAGCGAAAGGCTTCTTGAAGGGAAAGATGTAACTCTGTGAGATGAATTAACAGAACACAGAGCAGTTTCTCAGAAAGCTTCTTTCCAGTTTTGAACGGAAGATATTTCCTTTTTCATCATAGCCCTCTATGGGCTTCCAAATATCCCTTTGCCAATTCCACAAGAACAGCCTTAGCGAAAGGCTTCTTGAAGGGAAAGATGTAACTCTGTGAGATGAATTAACAGAACACAGAGCAATTTCTCAGAAAGCTTCTTTGCAGTTTTGAACGGAAGATATTTCCTTTTTCACCATAGCCCTCTATGGGCTTCCAAATATCCCTTTGCCAATTTCACAAGAACTGCTTTAGCGAAAGGTTTCTTGAAGGGAAAGATGTAACTCTGTGAGATGAATTAACAGAACACAGAGCAGTTTCTCAGAAAGCTTCTTTCCAGATTTGAACGGAAGATATTTCCTGTTTCACCATAGCCCTCTATGGGCTTCCAAATATCCCTTTGCCAATTCCACAAGAACAGCCTTAGCGAAAGGCTTCTTGAAGGGAAAGATGTAACTCTGTGAGATGAATTAACAGAACACAGAGCAGTTTCTCAGAAAGTTTCTTTCCAGGTTTGAACGGAAAATATTTCCTGTTTCACCATAGCCCTCTATGGGCTTCCAAATATCCCTTTGCCAATTCCGCAAGAATAGCCTTAGCGAAAGGTTTCTTGAAGGGAAAGATGTAACTCTGTGAGATGAATTAACAGAACACAGAGCAGTTTCTCAGAAAGCTTCTTTCCAGATTTGAACGGAAGATATTTCCTGTTTCACCATAGCCCTCTATGGGCTTCCAAATATCCCTTTGCCAATTCCACAAGAACAGCCTTAGCGAAAGGCTTCTTGAAGGGAAAGATGTAACTCTGTGAGATGAATTAACAGAACACAGAGCAGTTTCTCAGAAAGCTTCTTTCCAGTTTTGAACGGAAGATATTTCCTTTTTCACCATAGCCCTCTATGGGCTTCCAAATATCCCTTTGCCAATTCCACAAGAACAGCCTTAGCGAAAGGCTTCTTGAAGGGAAAGATGTAACTCTGTGTGATGAATTAACAGAACACAGAGCAGTTTCTCAGAAAGCTTCTTTCCAGTTTTGAACGGAAGATATTTCGTTTTTCACCGTAGCCCTCTATGGGCTTCCAAATGTCCCTTTGCCAATTCCACAAGAACAGCCTTCGCGAAAGGCTTCTTGAAGGGAAAGATGTAACTCTGTGAGATGAATTAACAGAACACAGAGCAGTTTCTCAGAAAGCTTCTTTCCAGTTTTGAACGGAAGATATTTCCTTTTTCACCATAGCCCTCAATGGGCTTCCAAATATCCCTTTGCCAATTCCACAAGAACAGCCTTAGCGAAAGGCTTCTTCAAGAGAAAGATGTAACTCTGAGAGATGAATTAACAGAACACAGAGCAGTTTCTCAGACAGCTACTTTTCAGTTTTGAACGGAAGATATTTCCTTTTTCACCATAGCCCTCTATGGGCTTCCAAATATCCCTTTGCCAATTCCACAAGAAAAGCCTTAGCGAAAGGCTTCTTGAAGAGAAAGATGTAACTCTGTGAGATGAATTAACACAGAGCAGTTTCTCAGAAAGCTTCTTTCCAGGTTTGAACGGAAAATATTTCCTGTTTCACCATAGCCCTCTATGGGCTTCCAAATATCCCTTTGCCAATTACACAAGAACAGCCTTAGCGAAAGGTTTCTTGAAGGGAAAGATGTAACTCTGTGAGATGAATTAACAGAACACAGAGCAGTTTCTCAGAAAGCTTCTTTCCAGATTTGAACGGAAGATATTTCCTGTTTCACCATAGCCCTCTATGGGCTTCCAAATATCCCTTTGCCAATTCCACAAGAACAGCCTTAGCGAAAGGCTTCTTGAAGGGAAAGATGTAACTCTGTGAGATGAATTAACAGAACACAGAGCAGTTTCTCAGAAAGCTTCTTTCCAGTTTTGAACGGAAGATATTTCCTTTTTCACCATAGCCCTCTATGGGCTTCCAAATATCCCTTTGCCAATTCCCCAAGAACAGCCTTAGCGAAAGGCTTCTTGATGGGAAAGATGTAACTCTGTGAGATGAATTAACAGAACACAGAGCAGTTTCTCAGAAAGCTTCTTTCCAGTTTTGAACGGAAGATATTTCCTTTTTCACCATAGCCCTCTATTGGCTTCCAAATATCCCTTTGCCAATTCCACAAGAACAGCCTTAGCGAAAGGCTTCTTGAAGGGAAAGATGTAAATCTGTGAGATGAATTAACAGAACACAGAGCAGTTTCTCAGAAAGCTTCTTTCCAGTTTTGAACGGAAGATGTTTCCTTTTTCACCATAGCCCTCTATGGGCTTCCAAATATCCCTTTGCCAATTCCACAAGAACAGCCTTAGCGAAAGGCTTCTTGAAGGGAAAGATGTAACGCTGTGAGATGAATTAACAGAACACAGAGCAGTTTCTCAGAAAGCTTCTTTCCAGTTTGGAACGGAAGATATTTCCTTTTTCACCATAGCCCTCTATGGGCTTCCAAATATCCCTTTGCCAATGCCACAAGAAAAGCCTTACCGAAAGGCTTCTTGAAGAGAAAGATGTAACTCTGTGAGATGAATTAACAGAACACAGAGCAGTTTCTCAGAAAGCTTCTTTCCAGTTTTGAACGGAAGTTATTTCCTTTTTCTCCATAGACCTCTATGGGCTTCCAAATATCCCTTTGCCAATTCCACAAGAACAGCCTTAGCGAAAGGCTTCTTGAAGAGAAAGATGTAACTCTGTGAGTTGAATTAACAGAACACAGAGCAGTTTCTCAGAAACCTTCTTTCCAGTTTTGAACGGAAGATATTTCCTTTTTCACCATAGCCCTCTATGGGCTTCCAAATATCCCTTTTCCAATTCCACAAGAATAGCCTTAGCGAAAGGCTTCTTGAAGAGAAAGATGTAACTCTGTGAGATGAATTAACAGAACACAGAGCAGTTTCTCAGAAAGCTTCTTTCCAGTTTTGAACGGAAGATATTTCCTTTTTCACCATAGCTCTCTATGGGTTTCCAAATATCCCTTTGCCAATTCCACAAGAACAGCCTTAGCGAAAGGCTTCTTGAAGGGAAAGATGTAACTCTGTGAGATGAATTAACAGAGCACAGAGCAGTTTCTCAGAAAGCTTTTTTCCAATTTTGAACGGAAGATATTTCCTTTTTCACCATAGCCCTCTATGGGCTTCCAAATATCCCTCTGCCAATTCCACAAGAACAGCCTTAGCGAAAGGCTTCTTGAAGGGAAAGATGTAACTCTGTGAGATGAATTAGCAAAACACAGAGCAGTTTCTCAGAAAGCTTCTTTCCAATTTTGAACGGAAGATATTTCCTTTTTCACCATAGCCCTCTATGGGCTTCCAAATATCCCTTTGCCAATTCCACAAGAACAGCCTTAGCGAATGGCTTCTTGAAGGGAAAGATGTAACTCTGTGAGATGAATTAACAGAACACAGAGCAGTTTCTCAGAAAGCTTCTTTCCAGTTTTGAACGGAAGATAATTCCTTTTTCACCATAGCCCTCTATGGGCTTCCAAATATCCCTTTGCCAATTCCACAAGAACAGCCTTAGCGAAAGGCTTCTTGAAGAGAAAGATGTAACTCTGTGAGTTGAATTAACAGAACACAGAGCAGTTTCTCAGAAACCTTCTTTCCTGTTTTGAACGGAAGATATTTCCTTTTTCACCATAGCCCTCTAGGGCTTCCAAATATCCCTTTGCCAATTCCACAAGAATAGCCTTAGCGAAAGGCTTCTTGAAGAGAAAGATGTAACTCTGTGAGATGGATTAACAGAACACTGAGAAGTTTATCAGAAAGCTTCTTTCCAGTTTTGAACGGAAGATATTTCCTTTATCACCGTAGCTCTCTAGGGGCTTCCAAATATCCCTTTGCCAATTCCACAAGAACAGCCTTAGCGAAAGGCTTCTTAAAGGGAAAGATGTAACTCTGTGAGATGAATTAACAGAACACAGAGCAGTTTCTCAGAAAGCTTCTTTCCAATTTTGAACGGAAGATATTTCCTTTTTCACCATAGCCCTCTATGGGCTTCCAAATATCCCTTTGCCAATTCCACAAGAACAGCCTTAGCGAAAGGCTTCTTGAAGGGATAGATGTAACTCTGTGAGATGAATTAACAGAACACAGAGCAGTTTCTCAGAAAGCTTCTTTCCAGTTTTGAACGGAAGATATTTCCTTTTTCACCATAGCCCTCTATGGGCTTCCAAATATCCCTTTGCCAATTCCAAAAGAACAGCCTTAGCGAAAGGCTTCTTGAAGAGAAAGATGTAACTCTGTGAGATGAATTAACAGAACACAGAGCAGTTTCTCAGAAAGCTTCTTTCCAGTTTTGAACGGAAGATATTTCCTTTCTCACCATAGCCCTCTATGGGCTTCCAAATATCCCTTTTCCAATTCCACAAGAACAGCCTTAGCGAAAGGCTTCTTCAACAGAAAGATGTAACTCTGTGAGATGAATTAACAGAACAGAGAGCAGTTTCTGAGAAAGCTTCTTTTAAGTTTTACACGGAAGATATTTCCTTTTTCACCATAGCCCTCTATGGGCTTCCAAATATCCCTTTGTCAATTCCACAAGAACAGCCTTAGCGAAAGGCTCATTGAAGGGAAAGATGTAACTCTGTGAGATGAATTAAGAGAACACAGAGCAGTTTTTCAGAAAGCTTCTTTCCAGTTTTGAACGGAAGATATTTCCTTTTTCACCATAGCCCTCTATGGGCTTCCAAATATCCCTTTGCCAATTTCACAAGAACAGCCTTAGCGAAAGGCTTCTTGAAGAGAAAGATGTAACTCTGTGAGATGAATTAACAGAACACAGAGCAGTTTCTCAGAAAGCTTCTTTCCAGTTTTGAACGGAAGATATTTCCTTTTTCACCATAGCCCTCAATGGGCTTCCAAATATCCCTTTGCCAATTCCACAAGAACAGCCTTAGCGAAAGGCTTCTTGAAGGGAAAGATGTAACTCTGTGAGATGAATTAACAGAACACAGAGCAGTTTCTCAGAAAGCTTCTTTCCAGTTTTGAACGGAAGATATTTCCTTTTTCACCATAGCCCTCTATGGGCTTCCAAATATCCCTTTGCCAATTCCACAAGAACAGCCTTAGCGAAAGGCTTCTTGAAGGGAAAGATGTAACTCTGTGAGATGAATTAACAGAACACAGAGCAGTTTCTCAGAAAGCTTCTTTCCAGTTTTGAACGGAAGATATTTCCTTTTTCACCATAGCCCTCTATGGGCTTCCAAATATCCCTTTGCCAATTCCACAAGAACAGCCTTAGCGAAATGCTTCTTGAAGGGAAAGATGTAACTCTGTGTGATGAATTAACAGAACACAGAGCAGTTTCTCAGAAAGCTTCTTTCCAGTTTTGAACGGAAGATATTTCGTTTTTCACCATAGCCTCCTATTTGCTTCCAAATATCCCTTTGCCAATTCCACAAGAACAGCCTTAGCGAAAGGCTTCTTGAAGAGAAAGATGTAACTCTGTGAGATGAATTAACAGAACACAGAGCAGTTTCTCAGAAAGCTTCTTTCCAGTTTTGAACGGACGATATTTCCTTTTTCACCATAGCCCTCTAAGGGCTTCCAAATATCCCTTTTCCAATTCCACAAGAACAGCCTTAGCGAAAGGCTTCTTCAACAGAAAGATGTAACTCTGTGAGATGAATTAACAGAACACAGAGCAGTTTCTCAGAAAGCTTCTTTCCAGTTTTGAACGGAAGATATTTCCTTTTTCACCATAGCCCTCTATGGGCTTCCAAATATCCCTTTGCCAATTCCACAAGAACAGCCTTAGCGAAAGGCTTCTTCAAGAGAAAGATGTAACTCTGTGAGATGAATTAACACAGAGCAGTTTCTCAGAAAGCTTCTTTCCAGGTTTGAACGGAAAATATTTCCTGTTTCACCAGAGCCCTCTATGGGCTTCCAAATATCCCTTTGTCAATTCCACAAGAACAGCCTTAGCGAAAGGCTTCTTTGAGGGAAAGATGTAACTCTGTGAGATGAATTAACAGAACACAGAGCAGTTTCTCAGAAAGCTTCTTTCCAATTTTGAACGGAAGATATTTCCTTTTTAACCCTAGCCCTCTATGGGCTTCCAAATATCCCTTTGCCAATTCCACAAGAACAGCCTTAGCGAAAGGCTTCTTGAAGGGAAAGATGTAACTCTGTGAGATGAATTAACAGAACACAGAGCAGTTTCTCAGAAAACTTCTTTCCAGTTTTGAACGGAAGATATTTCCTTTTTCACCATAGCCCTCTATGGGCTTCCAAATATCCCTTTGCCAATTCCACAAGAACAGCCTTAGCGAAAGGCTTCTTGAAGGGATAGATGTAACTCTGTGAGATGAATTAACAGAACACAGAGCAGTTTCTCAGAAAGCTTCTTTCCAGTTTTGAACGGAAGATATTTCCTTTTTCACCATAGCCCTCTATGGGCTTCCAAATATCCCATTTCCAATTCCACAAGAACAGCCTTAGCGAAAGGCTTCTTCAACAGAAAGATGTAACTCTGTGAGATGAATAAACAGAACAGAGAGCAGTTTCTGATAAAGCTTCTTTTAAGTTTTAAACGGAAGATATTTCCTTTTTCACCATAGCCCTCTATGGGCTTCCAAATATCCCTTTGTCAATTCCACAAGAACAGCCTTAGCGAAAGGCTCATTGAAGGGAAAGATGTAACTCTGTGAGATGAATTAAGAGAACACAGAGCAGTTTTTCAGAAAGCTTCTTTCCAGTTTTGAACGGAAGGTATTGCCTTTTTCACCATAGCCCTCTATGGGCTTCCAAATATCCCTTTGCCAATTCCACAAGAACAGCCTTAGCGAAAGGCTTCTTGAAGAGAAAGATGTAACTCTGTGAGATGAATTAACAGAACACAGAGCAGTTTCTCAGAAAGCTTCTTTCCAGTTTTGAACGGAGGATATTTCCTTTTTCACCATAGCCCTCAATGGGCTTCCAAATATCCCTTTGCCAATTCCACAAGAACAGCCTTAGCGAAAGGCTTCTTGAAGGGAAAGATGTAACTCTGTGAGATGAATTAACAGAACACAGAGCAGTTTCTCAGAAAGCTTCTTTCCAGTTTTGAACGGAAGATATTTCCTTTTTCATCATAGCCCTCTATGGGCTTCCAAATATCCCTTTGCCAATTCCACAAGAACAGCCTTAGCGAAAGGCTTCTTGAAGGGAAAGATGTAACTCTGTGAGATGAATTAACAGAACACAGAGCAGTTTCTCAGAAAGCTTCTTTCCAGTTTTGAACGGAAGATATTTCCTTTTTCACCATAGCCCTCTATGGGCTTCCAAATATCCCTTTGCCAATTCCACAAGAACAGCCTTAGCGAAAGGCTTCTTGAAGGGAAAGATGTAACTCTGTGAGATGAATTAACACAACACAGAGCAGTTTCTCAGAAAGCTTCTTTCCAGTTTTGAACGGAAGATATTTCGTTTTTCACCATAGCCCTCTATGGGCTTCCAAATATCCCTTTGCCAATTCCACAAGAACAGCCTTAGCGAAAGGCTTCTTGAAGAGAAAGATGTAACTCTGTGAGATGAATTAACAGAACACAGAGCAGTTTCTCAGAAAGCTTCTTTCCAGTTTTGAACGGAAGATATTTCCTTTTTCACCATAGCCCTCTAAGGGCTTCCAAATATCCCTTTTCCAATTCCACAAGAACAGCCTTAGCGAAAGGCTTCTTCAACAGAAAGATGTAACTCTGTGAGATGAATTAACAGAACACAGAGCAGTTTCTCAGAAAGCTTCTTTCCAGATTTGAACGGAAGATAATTCCTTTTTCACCATAGCCCTCTAAGGGCTTCCAAATATCCCTTTGCCAATTCCACAAGAACAGCCTTAGCGAAAGGCTTCTTGAAGAGAAAGTTGTAACTCTGTGAGATGAATTAACAGAACACAGAGCAGTTTCTCAGAAAGCTTCTTTCCAGTTTTGAACGGAAGATATTTCCTTTTTCACCATAGCCCTCTATGGGCTTCCAAATATCCCTTTGCCAATTCCACAAGAATAGCCTTAGCGAAAGGCTTCTTGAAGAGAAAGATGTAACTCTGTGAGATGAATTAACAGAACACAGAGCAGTTTCTCAGAAAGCTTCTTTCCAGTTTTGAACGGAAGATATTTCCTTTTTCACCATAGCTCTCTATGGGCTTTCAAATATCCCTTTGCCAATTCCACAAGAACAGCCTTAGCGAAAGGCTTCTTGAAGGGAAAGATGTAACTCTGTGAGATGAATTAACAGAACACAGAGCAGTTTCTCAGAAAGCTTCTTTCCAGTTTTGAACGGAAGATATTTCCTTTTTCACCGTAGCCCTCTATGGGCTTCCAAATATCCCTTTGCCAATTCCACAAGAACAGCCTTAGCGAAAGGCTTCTTGAAGGGAAAGATGTAACTCTGTGAGATGAATTAACAGAACACAGAGCAGTTTCCCAGAAAGCTTCTTTCCAGTTTTGAACGGAAGATATTTCGTTTTTCACCATAGCCCTCTATTTGCTTCCAAATATCCCTTTGCCAATTCCACAAGAACAGCCTTAGCGAAAGGCTTCTTGAAGAGAAAGATGTAACTCTGTGAGATGAATTAACAGAACACAGAGCAGTTTCTCAGAAAGCTTCTTTCCAGTTTTGAACGGAAGATATTTCCTTTTTCACCATAGCCCTCTAAGGGCTTCCAAATATCCCTTTTCCAATTCCACAAGAACAGCCTTAGCGAAAGGCTTCTTCAACAGAAAGATGTAACTCTGTGAGATGAATTAACAGAACACAGAGCAGTTTCTCAGAAAGCTTCTTTCCAGTTTTGAACGGAAGATAATTCCTTTTTCACCACAGCCCTCTATGGGCTTCCAAATATCCCTTTGCCAATTCCACAAGAACAGCCTTAGCGAAAGGCTTCTTGAAGAGAAAGTTGTAACTCTGTGAGATGAATTAACAGAACACAGAGCAGTTTCTCAGAAAGCTTCTTTCCAGTTTTGAACGGAAGATATTTCCTTTTTCACCATAGCCCTGTATGGGCTTCCAAATATCCCTTTGCCAATTCCACAAGAACAGCCTTAGCGAAAGGCTTCTTCAAGAGAAAGATGTAACTCTGAGAGATGAATTAACAGAACACAGAGCAGTTTCTCAGAAAGCTACTTTTCAGTTTTGAACGGAAGATATTTCCTTTTTCACCATAGCCCTCTATGGGCTTCCAAATATCCCTTTGCCAATTCCACAAGAACAGCCTTAGCGAAAGGCTTCTTGAAGAGAAAGATGTAACTCTGTGAGATGAATTAACACAGAGCAGTTTCTCAGAAAGCTTCTTTCCAGGTTTGAACGGAAAATATTTCCTGTTTCACCATAGCCCTCTATGGGCTTCCAAATATCCCTTTGCCAATTCCACAAGAACAGCCTTAGCGAAAGGCTTCTTGAAGGGAAAGATGTAACTCTGTTAGATGAATTAACAGAACACAGAGCAGTTTCTCAGAAAGCTTCTTTCCAATTTTGAACGGAAGATATTTCCTTTTTAACCCTAGCCCTCTATGGGCTTCCAAATATCCCTTTGCCAATTCCACAAGAACAGCCTTAGCGAATGGCTTCTTGAAGGGAAAGATGTAACTCTGTGAGATGAATTAACAGAACACAGAGCAGTTTCTCAGAAAGCTTCTTTCCAGTTTTGAACGGAAGATAATTCCTTTTTCACCATAGCCCTCTATGGGCTTCCAAATATCCCTTTGCCAATTCCACAAGAACAGCCTTAGCGAAAGGCTTCTTGAAGAGAAAGATGTAACTCTGTGAGTTGAATTAACAGAACACAGAGCAGTTTCTCAGAAACCTTCTTTCCTGTTTTGAACGGAAGATATTTCCTTTTTCACCATAGCCCTCTAGGGCTTCCAAATATCCCTTTGCCAATTCCACAAGAATAGCCTTAGCGAAAGGCTTCTTGAAGAGAAAGATGTAACTCTGTGAGATGGATTAACAGAACACTGAGAAGTTTATCAGAAAGCTTCTTTCCAGTTTTGAACGGAAGATATTTCCTTTATCACCGTAGCTCTCTAGGGGCTTCCAAATATCCCTTTGCCAATTCCACAAGAACAGCCTTAGCGAAAGGCTTCTTAAAGGGAAAGATGTAACTCTGTGAGATGAATTAACAGAACACAGAGCAGTTTCTCAGAAAGCTTCTTTCCAATTTTGAACGGAAGATATTTCCTTTTTCACCATAGCCCTCTATGGGCTTCCAAATATCCCTTTGCCAATTCCACAAGAACAGCCTTAGCGAAAGGCTTCTTGAAGGGATAGATGTAACTCTGTGAGATGAATTAACAGAACACAGAGCAGTTTCTCAGAAAGCTTCTTTCCAGTTTTGAACGGAAGATATTTCCTTTTTCACCATAGCCCTCTATGGGCTTCCAAATATCCCTTTGCCAATTCCAAAAGAACAGCCTTAGCGAAAGGCTTCTTGAAGAGAAAGATGTAACTCTGTGAGATGAATTAACAGAACACAGAGCAGTTTCTCAGAAAGCTTCTTTCCAGTTTTGAACGGAAGATATTTCCTTTCTCACCATAGCCCTCTATGGGCTTCCAAATATCCCTTTTCCAATTCCACAAGAACAGCCTTAGCGAAAGGCTTCTTCAACAGAAAGATGTAACTCTGTGAGATGAATTAACAGAACAGAGAGCAGTTTCTGAGAAAGCTTCTTTTAAGTTTTACACGGAAGATATTTCCTTTTTCACCATAGCCCTCTATGGGCTTCCAAATATCCCTTTGTCAATTCCACAAGAACAGCCTTAGCGAAAGGCTCATTGAAGGGAAAGATGTAACTCTGTGAGATGAATTAAGAGAACACAGAGCAGTTTTTCAGAAAGCTTCTTTCCAGTTTTGAACGGAAGATATTTCCTTTTTCACCATAGCCCTCTATGGGCTTCCAAATATCCCTTTGCCAATTTCACAAGAACAGCCTTAGCGAAAGGCTTCTTGAAGAGAAAGATGTAACTCTGTGAGATGAATTAACAGAACACAGAGCAGTTTCTCAGAAAGCTTCTTTCCAGTTTTGAACGGAAGATATTTCCTTTTTCACCATAGCCCTCAATGGGCTTCCAAATATCCCTTTGCCAATTCCACAAGAACAGCCTTAGCGAAAGGCTTCTTGAAGGGAAAGATGTAACTCTGTGAGATGAATTAACAGAACACAGAGCAGTTTCTCAGAAAGCTTCTTTCCAGTTTTGAACGGAAGATATTTCCTTTTTCACCATAGCCCTCTATGGGCTTCCAAATATCCCTTTGCCAATTCCACAAGAACAGCCTTAGCGAAAGGCTTCTTGAAGGGAAAGATGTAACTCTGTGAGATGAATTAACAGAACACAGAGCAGTTTCTCAGAAAGCTTCTTTCCAGTTTTGAACGGAAGATATTTCCTTTTTCACCATAGCCCTCTATGGGCTTCCAAATATCCCTTTGCCAATTCCACAAGAACAGCCTTAGCGAAATGCTTCTTGAAGGGAAAGATGTAACTCTGTGTGATGAATTAACAGAACACAGAGCAGTTTCTCAGAAAGCTTCTTTCCAGTTTTGAACGGAAGATATTTCGTTTTTCACCATAGCCCTCTATTTGCTTCCAAATATCCCTTTGCCAATTCCACAAGAACAGCCTTAGCGAAAGGCTTCTTGAAGAGAAAGATGTAACTCTGTGAGATGAATTAACAGAACACAGAGCAGTTTCTCAGAAAGCTTCTTTCCAGTTTTGAACGGACGATATTTCCTTTTTCACCATAGCCCTCTAAGGGCTTCCAAATATCCCTTTTCCAATTCCACAAGAACAGCCTTAGCGAAAGGCTTCTTCAACAGAAAGATGTAACTCTGTGAGATGAATTAACAGAACACAGAGCAGTTTCTCAGAAAGCTTCTTTCCAGTTTTGAACGGAAGATATTTCCTTTTTCACCATAGCCCTCTATGGGCTTCCAAATATCCCTTTGCCAATTCCACAAGAACAGCCTTAGCGAAAGGCTTCTTCAAGAGAAAGATGTAACTCTGTGAGATGAATTAACACAGAGCAGTTTCTCAGAAAGCTTCTTTCCAGGTTTGAACGGAAAATATTTCCTGTTTCACCAGAGCCCTCTATGGGCTTCCAAATATCCCTTTGTCAATTCCACAAGAACAGCCTTAGCGAAAGGCTTCTTTGAGGGAAAGATGTAACTCTGTGAGATGAATTAACAGAACACAGAGCAGTTTCTCAGAAAGCTTCTTTCCAATTTTGAACGGAAGATATTTCCTTTTTAACCCTAGCCCTCTATGGGCTTCCAAATATCCCTTTGCCAATTCCACAAGAACAGCCTTAGCGAAAGGCTTCTTGAAGGGAAAGATGTAACTCTGTGAGATGAATTAACAGAACACAGAGCAGTTTCTCAGAAAACTTCTTTCCAGTTTTGAACGGAAGATATTTCCTTTTTCACCATAGCCCTCTATGGGCTTCCAAATATCCCTTTGCCAATTCCACAAGAACAGCCTTAGCGAAAGGCTTCTTGAAGGGATAGATGTAACTCTGTGAGATGAATTAACAGAACACAGAGCAGTTTCTCAGAAAGCTTCTTTCCAGTTTTGAACGGAAGATATTTCCTTTTTCACCATAGCCCTCTATGGGCTTCCAAATATCCCATTTCCAATTCCACAAGAACAGCCTTAGCGAAAGGCTTCTTCAACAGAAAGATGTAACTCTGTGAGATGAATTAACAGAACAGAGAGCAGTTTCTGATAAAGCTTCTTTTAAGTTTTAAACGGAAGATATTTCCTTTTTCACCATAGCCCTCTATGGGCTTCCAAATATCCCTTTGTCAATTCCACAAGAACAGCCTTAGCGAAAGGCTCATTGAAGGGAAAGATGTAACTCTGTGAGATGAATTAAGAGAACACAGAGCAGTTTTTCAGAAAGCTTCTTTCCAGTTTTGAACGGAAGGTATTGCCTTTTTCACCATAGCCCTCTATGGGCTTCCAAATATCCCTTTGCCAATTCCACAAGAACAGCCTTAGCGAAAGGCTTCTTGAAGAGAAAGATGTAACTCTGTGAGATGAATTAACAGAACACAGAGCAGTTTCTCAGAAAGCTTCTTTCCAGTTTTGAACGGAGGATATTTCCTTTTTCACCATAGCCCTCAATGGGCTTCCAAATATCCCTTTGCCAATTCCACAAGAACAGCCTTAGCGAAAGGCTTCTTGAAGGGAAAGATGTAACTCTGTGAGATGAATTAACAGAACACAGAGCAGTTTCTCAGAAAGCTTCTTTCCAGTTTTGAACGGAAGATATTTCCTTTTTCATCATAGCCCTCTATGGGCTTCCAAATATCCCTTTGCCAATTCCACAAGAACAGCCTTAGCGAAAGGCTTCTTGAAGGGAAAGATGTAACTCTGTGAGATGAATTAACAGAACACAGAGCAATTTCTCAGAAAGCTTCTTTGCAGTTTTGAACGGAAGATATTTCCTTTTTCACCATAGCCCTCTATGGGCTTCCAAATATCCCTTTGCCAATTTCACAAGAACTGCTTTAGCGAAAGGTTTCTTGAAGGGAAAGATGTAACTCTGTGAGATGAATTAACAGAACACAGAGCAGTTTCTCAGAAAGCTTCTTTCCAGATTTGAACGGAAGATATTTCCTGTTTCACCATAGCCCTCTATGGGCTTCCAAATATCCCTTTGCCAATTCCACAAGAACAGCCTTAGCGAAAGGCTTCTTGAAGGGAAAGATGTAACTCTGTGAGATGAATTAACAGAACACAGAGCAGTTTCTCAGAAAGTTTCTTTCCAGGTTTGAACGGAAAATATTTCCTGTTTCACCATAGCCCTCTATGGGCTTCCAAATATCCCTTTGCCAATTCCGCAAGAATAGCCTTAGCGAAAGGTTTCTTGAAGGGAAAGATGTAACTCTGTGAGATGAATTAACAGAACACAGAGCAGTTTCTCAGAAAGCTTCTTTCCAGATTTGAACGGAAGATATTTCCTGTTTCACCATAGCCCTCTATGGGCTTCCAAATATCCCTTTGCCAATTCCACAAGAACAGCCTTAGCGAAAGGCTTCTTGAAGGGAAAGATGTAACTCTGTGAGATGAATTAACAGAACACAGAGCAGTTTCTCAGAAAGCTTCTTTCCAGTTTTGAACGGAAGATATTTCCTTTTTCACCATAGCCCTCTATGGGCTTCCAAATATCCCTTTGCCAATTCCACAAGAACAGCCTTAGCGAAAGGCTTCTTGAAGGGAAAGATGTAACTCTGTGAGATGAATTAACAGAACACAGAGCAGTTTCTCAGAAAGCTTCTTTCCAGTTTTGAACGGAAGATATTTCCTTTTTCACCATAGCCTTCTAAGGGCTTCCAAATATCCCTTTTCCAATTCCACAAGAACAGCCTTAGCGAAAGGCTTCTTCAACAGAAAGATGTAACTCTGTGAGATGAATTAACAGAACACAGAGCAGTTTCTCAGAAAGCTTCTTTCCAGTTTTGAACAGAAGATAATTCCTTTTTCACCATAGCCCTCTATGGGCTTCCAAATATCCCTTTGCCAATTCCACAAGAACAGCCTTAGCGAAAGGCTTCTTGAAGAGAAAGTTGTAACTCTGTGAGATGAATTAACAGAACACAGAGCAGTTTCTCAGAAAGCTTCTTTCCAGTTTTGAACGGAAGATATTTCCTTTTTCACCATAGCCCTCAATGGGCTTCCAAATATCCCTTTGCCAATTCCACAAGAACAGCCTTAGCGAAAGGCTTCTTCAAGAGAAAGATGTAACTCTGAGAGATGAATTAACAGAACACAGAGCAGTTTCTCAGAAAGCTACTTTTCAGTTTTGAACGGAAGATATTTCCTTTTTCACCATAGCCCTCTATGGGCTTCCAAATATCCCTTTGCCAATTCCACAAGAACAGCCTTAGCGAAAGGCTTCTTGAAGAGAAAGATGTAACTCTGTGAGATGAATTAACACAGAGCAGTTTCTCAGAAAGCTTCTTTCCAGGTTTGAACGGAAAATATTTCCTGTTTCACCATAGCCCTCTATGGGCTTCCAAATATCCCTTTGCCAATTCCACAAGAACAGCCTTAGCGAAAGGTTTCTTGAAGGGAAAGATGTAACTCTGTGAGATGAATTAACAGAACACAGAGCAGATTCTCAGAAAGCTTCTTTCCAGATTTGAACGGAAGATATTTCCTGTTTCACCATAGCCCTCTATGGGCTTCCAAATATCCCTTTGCCAATTCCACAAGAACAGCCTTAGCGAAAGGCTTCTTGAAGGGAAAGATGTAACTCTGTGAGATGAATTAACAGAACACAGAGCAGTTTCTCAGAAAGCTTCTTTCCAGTTTTGAACGGAAGATATTTCCTTTTTCACCATAGCCCTCTATGGGCTTCCAAATATCCCTTTGCCAATTCCACAAGAATAGCCTTAGGGAAAGGCTTCTTGAAGAGAAAGATGTAACTCTGTGAGATGAATTAACAGAACACAGAGCAGTTTCTCAGAAAGCTTCTTTCCAGTTTTGAACGGAAGATATTTCCTTTTTCACCATAGCTCTCTATGGGCTTCCAAATATCCCTTTGCCAATTCCTCAAGAACAGACTTAGCGAAAGGCTTCTTGAAGGGAAAGATGTAACTCTGTGAGATGAATTAACAGAACACAGAGCAGTTTCTCAGAAAGCTTCTTTCCAATTTTGAACGGAAGATATTTCCTTTTTCACCATAGCCCTCTATGGGCTTCCAAATATCCCTTTGCCAATTCCACAAGAACAGCCTTAGCGAAAGGCTTCTTGAAGGGAAAGATGTAACTCTGTGAGATGAATTAACAGAACACAGAGCAGTTTCTCAGAAAGCTTCTTTCCAGTTTTGAACGGAAGATATTTCCTTTTTCACCATAGCCCTCTATGGGCTTCCAAATATCCCTTTGCCAATTCCACAAGAACAGCCTCAAGGCTTCTTGAAGAGAAAGATGTAACTCTGTGAGATGAATTAACAGAACACAGAGCAGTTTCTCAGAAAGCTTCTTTCCAGTTTTGAACGGAAGATATTTCCTTTTTCACCATAGCCCTCAATGGGCTTCCAAATATCCCTTTGCCAATTCCACAAGAACAGCCTTAGCGAAAGGCTTCTTGAAGGGAAAGATGTACCTCTGTGAGATGAATTAACAGAACACAGAGCAGTTTCTCAGAAAGCTTCTTTCCAGTTTTGAACGGAAGATATTTCCTTTTTCACCATAGGCCTCTATGGGCTTCCAAATATCCCTTTGCCAATTCCACAAGAACAGCCTTAGCGAAAGGCTTCTTGAAGGGAAAGATGTAACTCTGTGAGATGAATTAACAGAACACAGAGCAGTTTTTAGAAAGCTTCTTTCCAGTTTTGAACGGAAGATATTTCCTTTTTTACCATAGGCCTCTACGGGCTTCCAAATATCCCTTTGCCAATTCCACAAGAACAGCCTTAGCGAAAGGCTTCTTGAAGGGAAAGATGTAACTCTGTGAGATGAATTAACAGAACACAGAGCAGTTTCTCAGAAAGCTTCTTTCCAGTTTTGAACGGAAGATATTTCGTTTTTCACCATAGCCCTCTATGGGCTTCCAAATATCCCTTTGCCAATTCCACAAGAACAGCCTTAGCGAAAGGCTTCTTGAAGAGAAAGATGTAACTCTGTGAGATGAATTAACAGAACACAGAGCAGTTTCTCAGAAAGCTTCTTTCCAGTTTTGAACGGAAGATATTTCCTTTTTCACCATAGCCCTCTAAGGGCTTCCAAATATCCCTTTGCCAATTCCACAAGAACAGCCTTAGCGAAAGGCTTCTTCAACAGAAAGATGTAACTCTGTGAGATGAATTAACAGAACACAGACCAGTTTCTCAGAAAGCTTCTTTCCAGTTTTGAACGGAAGATAATTCCTTTTTCACCATAGCCCTCTATGGGCTTCCAAATATCCCCTTGCCAATTCCACAAGAACAGCCTTAGCGAAAGGCTTCTTGAAGAGAAAGTTGTAACTCTGTGAGATGAATT
>NW_027328130.1:0-57560 GCF_047675955.1 Chlorocebus sabaeus | reverse complement strand
AACCGGTCTGTGCTGGTCTGGTCTGATTTGACCTGGTCAAAACCGGTTTGAGGCGGTCTCGTCCCAATTCAGCCGGTCTGGTCGGGTTTGAGCGGGATAAAACCGGTTTCAGCCGGTCTGGTCCGGTTTGATCCGGTTTCAGCGGTTCTGGTCCAGTTAGATCCGGTTTGAGCCGATCTGGTCCGCTTTGATCTACTTGATCAAGTCTGGTCTGGTTTGAGCCACTCCAAACCGGTTTGAGCTGGTCTCGTCTGGTTTCAGCTGGTCTGGTCGGGTTTGGGACAGTCAAAACGGGTTTCAGATGGTAGGGTCCGGTTTAGGTCTGGTTTCAGCCGGACAACACCAGTTTGAGACGGTCTTGTCCGGTTTGAGTGCGGTTTGATTCGGTCATAACCCGTTAGAGTCAGTCTAGTCCACTTTGAGCCAGTCAAAACCGATTTGAGCCGGTCTGGTCTGGTTTTAGCCGGTCTGGACGGGTTTGAGTTGGTCAAAACCGGTTTGAGCCAGTGTGGTCCTGTTTGAGTCTGGTTTGAGCTGTTCAAATTCGGTTTGTGCTGCTCTGGTTCGATTTGAGCCGATCAAACCGGTTTGAGCCGGTCTGGTCCGGTTTGATCCGGTTTCAGTGGTTCTGGTCCGGTTTGATCCGGTTTGAGCCGGTCTGGTCGTCTTTGATCTAGTTGAGTCACTCTCGTCTGGTTTGAGTCGGTCCTAACCGGTTTGAGGCGGTCCCGTCTGGTTTCAGCCAGTCTGGTCGGGTTTGAGCCAGTCAAAACGGGTTTGAGACGGTCTGGTCCGGTTTGAGTCCGGTTTGAGGCGGTCAAAACCGGTTTGAGCCATTGCGGTTTTGTTTGAGTCTGGTTTGAGCTGGTCAAATTCGGTTTGTGCTGCTCTCCTCTGATTTCAGCTGGTGAAAACCGGTTTGAGCCAGTCTGGTCCGGTTTGATCCGGTTTAAGTCGGTCTGGTCCAGTTTGATTCGGTTGAGCCGGTATGGTCTGGTTTTGAGCCGTTAAAAACCGGTTTGAGCAGGTCTGGTCCGGTTTGAGTCCTGTTTGAGCAGGTTTGGTCCTTGTCCAGTTTGAGCTGATGAAAACCGATTTGAGCCAGTCTAGTCCGGTTGGAGTGTGGTTTGAGTTGGTCATAACCCGTTAGAGCCAGTCTAGTCCACTTTGAGCCAGTCAAAACTGGTTTGAGCCGGTCTGGTCTGGTTTTAGCCGGTCTGGACGGGTTTGAGTTGGTCAAAACCGGTTAGAGCCGGTGTGGTCCTGTTTGAGTCTGGTTTGAGCTGTTCAAATTCGGTTTGTGCTGCTCTGGTTCGATTTGAGCCGATCAAACCGGTTTGAGCCGGTCTGGTCCGGTTTGATCCGGTTTCAGCGGTTCTGGTTCGGTTTGATCCGGTTTGAGCCGGTCTGGTCGTCCTTGATCTAGTTGAGTCATTCTCGTCTGGTTTGAGTCGGTCCTAACCGGTTTGAGGCGATCCCGTCTGGTTTCAGCCAGTCTGGTCGGGTTTGAGCCAGTCAAAACTGGTTTGAGACGGTCTGGTCCGGTTTGAGGCGGTCAAAACCGGTTTGAGCCGTTGTGGTTTTGTTTGAGTCTGGTTTGAGCTGGTCAAATTCGGTTTGCGCTGCTCTCCTCCGATTTGAGCTGGTGAAAACCGGTTTGAGCCAGTCTGGTCCGGTTTGATCCGTTTTAAGTCGGTCTGGTCCGGTTTGTTTCGGTTGAGCCGGTATGGTCTGGTTTTGAGCCGTTAAAAACCGGTTTGAGCAGGTCTGGTCCGGTTTGAGTCCTGTTTGAGCTGGTTTGGTCCTTGTCCGGTTTGAGCCGATCAAAACCGATTTGAGCCGGTCTAGTCCGGTTTGAGTCCGGTTTGAGCCGGTCTGGTACGTTTTGCCTCCGGTTTGAGCGGGTCAAAACAGGTTTGAGGCGGTCTGGTCCGGTTTTTTCCAGTCAAAACCGGTTTGAGTCCTTTTGGAGCTGCTCAAAACCGGTTTGAGCCGGTCTGGTCCGGTTTGATCCGGTTTCAGCGGTTCTGGTTCGGTTTGATCCGGTTTGAGCCGGTCTGGTCGTCCTTGATCTAGTTGAGTCATTCTCGTCTGGTTTGAGTCGGTCCTAACCGGTTTGAGGCGATCCCGTCTGGTTTCAGCCAGTCTGGTCGGGTTTGAGCCAGTCAAAACTGGTTTGAGACGGTCTGGTCCGGTTTGAGGCGGTCAAAACCGGTTTGAGCCGTTGTGGTTTTGTTTGAGTCTGGTTTGAGCTGGTCAAATTCGGTTTGCGCTGCTCTCCTCCGATTTGAGCTGGTGAAAACCGGTTTGAGCCAGTCTGGTCCGGTTTGATCCGTTTTAAGTCGGTCTGGTCCGGTTTGTTTCGGTTGAGCCGGTATGGTCTGGTTTTGAGCCGTTAAAAACCGGTTTGAGCAGGTCTGGTCCGGTTTGAGTCCTGTTTGAGCTGGTTTGGTCCTTGTCCGGTTTGAGCCGATCAAAACCGATTTGAGCCGGTCTAGTCCGGTTTGAGTCCGGTTTGAGCCGGTCTGGTACGTTTTGCCTCCGGTTTGAGCGGGTCAAAACAGGTTTGAGGCGGTCTGGTCCGGTTTTTTCCAGTCAAAACCGGTTTGAGTCCTTTTGGAGCTGCTCAAAACCGGTTTGAGCCGGTCTGGTGCGATTTGAGCCACAAAAACCGGTTTGAGCCAGTCTAATACGGTCAAAACAGGTTTGAGCCGGTCTGGTCTGTTTTGATCGGGTTTGAACCGGTCTGGTCCGGTTTGTGACGGTCAAAACCAGTTTGATCCGGTTTAAGACGGTCTGCTCTGGTTTGATCCGGTTGAGCCGGTCTGGTCTGGTTTGAGACAGTCAAACCCTGTTTGAGCCGGTCTGTTCCTGTTTGAGTCCGATTTGAGCCATTTAAAACCAGTTTGACCCGGTCTGGTCCTGTTGGAGTCCGGTTTGAGCCAGTCAAAACCGGTTTGAGGCTGTCTGGACTGGTTTGAGCTGGTCAAAAGCGGTTTGCGACCGGTTTGAGCCGGTCTGGTCTGGTTTGAGCCGGTCTGGTCCGATTTGATCCGGTTGAGCCAGTATGGTCTGGTTTGAGCCGGTTAACACCTGTTTGAGCCGGTCGGGTCTGGTTTGAGTCCAGTTTGAGCCAGTCGAAACCGGTTTGAGCCGGTCCGGTCCGGTTTGATCAAGTTTGAGCGGTTCTGGTCCTGTTTGATCCGGTTTGAGCCGCTCTGGTCCGCTTTGATCTGTTTGAGCCAGTCTGGTCTGGTTTGAGCCGGTCCAAACCGGTTTGAGCCGGTCTCGTCCAGTTTCAGCCGGTCTGGTCGGGTTTGAGCTGGTCAAAACGGGTTTGAGACGATCTGGTCCAGTTTGAGTCCGGTTTGAGCCAGTCAAAACCGGTTTGAGCCGGTCTGGTCCGGTTTGAGTCTGGTTTGAGCCAGACAACACCTGTTTGAGGTGGTCTGGTCCAGTTTGAGTGCGGTTTGAGCCAGTCATAACCGGTTAGAGCCCGTCTAGTCTGCTTTGAGCCGGTCAAAACCGGTTTGAGCCGGTAAGGTCCGGTTTCAGCCGGTCTGGATGGGTTTGAGTTGGTCAAAACTGGTTTGAGGCAGTCTCGTCCAGTTTCAGTCGGTCTGGTCGGGTTTAGCCAGTCAAAACCGGTATGAGCCGGTGTGGTCCTGTTTGAGTCTGGTTTGAGCTGGTCAAATTCGGTTTGTTTAGCTCACGTCCGATTTGAGCCAGTCAAAACCAGTTTGAGCCTGTCTGGTCCGGTTTGATCCGGTTTAATCCAGTCTGGCCCGGTTTGATTCGTTTGAGCCGGTATGGTCTGGTTTGAGCCGTTCAAAACCGGTTTGAGCCAGTCTGGTCCGGTTTGAGTACGGTTTGAGCTGCTCAACACCGGTTTGAGCCAGTCTGGTCCAGTTTGAGTCAGGTTTGAGCCGGTCAAAATCGGTTTGTGCTGCTCTGGTTCGATTTGAGCCCGTCAAAACCGGTTTGAGCCAGTCTATTCCGGTTTGAGACCTGTTTGAACGGGTCTGGTCCGGTTGTAGCCAGTCTGGTAGGGTTTGAGCCGGTCAAAGCCGGTTTGTGCCGTTCCTGTCCGATTTGACCTGGTCAAAACCGGTGTGAGGCCGTCTCGTCCCATTTCAGCTGGTCTGGTCGGGTTTGAGCCGGTTAAAACCGCTTTGAGCTGGTCTGGTCCGGTTTGATCCGGTTTCAGCGTTTCTGGCCCGGTTTGATCCGGTTTGAGCCGGTCTGCTCGGCTTTGATCTACTTGAGTCAGTCTCGTCCAGTTTGAGACGGACCAAACCGGTTTGAGCCGGTCTCATCCGGTTTCAGCTGGTCTGGTCGGGTTTGAGCCAGTCAAAACGGGTTTGAGACGTTCTGGTCCGGTTTGAGTCCGGTTTGAGACGGTCTGGTTCGGTATGAGCTGGTCAAAACCGGTTTGAGCCGTTCTGGTCCGTTTTGAGCGGATCAAAACTGGTTTGAGCCGGTCAAAACCGGTTTGAGCCGGTCTGGTCCGGTTTGATCCAGTATAAGCCGGTCTGGTCCGGTTTGATCCGCTTGAGCCGGTCTGTTTCAGTTTCAGCCGGTCAAAAGTGGTCTGAGCTAGTCTGGTCCGGTTTTAGTTGGTCTGGTCGGGGTTGACCCGTTCAAAACCGGTTTCAGCCGGTCTCGTCCGGATTCAGCCGGTCTGCTCGGGTTTGAGCTGGTCAAAACCGGTTTGAGCCGGTCTGGTCCGTTTTGAGCGGATCAAAACCGGTTTGAGACGGTCTAAGGGCCGGTCTGGTCCAGTTTGATCTGGTTTCAGCGGTTCTGGTCCGGTTTGATCCGGTTTGAGCCGGTATGGTCCGCCTTGATCTGGTTGAGCCAGTATGGTCTGCTTTGAGACGGTCCAAACCAGTTTCAGCTGGTCTCGTCTGGTCTCAGCCAGTCTGGTCGGGTTTGAGCCAGTCAAAACGTGTTTGAGACGATCTGGTCCGGTTTGAGTCCGGTACGAGCCGGTCAAAACCGTTTTTAGCTGGTCTGGTCCAGTTTGAGTCCGGTTTGAGCTGGACAACACCAATTTGAGACGATCTGGTCCGGATTGAGTGCAGCTTGAGCCGGTCATAACCGGTTAGAGACGGTCTAGTCTGCTTTGAGCAGTCAAAACCGGTTTGAGCCGGTCTGGTCCGGTTTTAGGCGGTCTGGACGGGTTTCAGTCGGTCAAAACCTGTTAAAGGCGGTCTCGTCCAGTTTCAGCCAGTCTGGTCGGGTTTGAGCCGATCAAAACTGGCTTGAGCCGGTGTGGTCCTGTTTGAGTCTGGTTTGAGCTGGTCAAATTCGGTTTGTGCTGCTCTCATCTGATTTGAGCTGGTCAAAACTGGTTTTAGCCGGACTGGTCCGGTTTAATCCCGTTTAAGCCTGTCTGGTCCGGTTTGATTCGTTTCAGATGGTATGGTCTGGTATGAGCGTTCAAAGCCGGTTTGAGCAGGTCTGTTCCAGTTTGAGTCCTGTTTGAGCTGGTCAACACCGGTTTGAGCCGGTGTGGTCTGGTTTTAGCCAGTCTGGACGGGTTTGTGTCGGTAAAACCGGTTTGGGGCAGTCTCGTCCAGTTTCAGCTGGTCTGGTCGAGTTTGAGTCGGTCAAAACCGGTTTGAGCCGGTGTGGGCCTGTTTGAGTCTGGATTGAGCTGGTCAAATTCGGTTTGTGCTGCTCTCCTCCGATTTGAGCCGGTCAAAACCGGTTTGAGCCGGTCTGCTCCGGTTTGATCTGGTTTAATCCAGTCTGGTCCGGTTTGATTTGTTTGAGCCGGTATGGTCTGATTTGAGTCATTCAAAACCGGTTTGAGCCAGTCTGGTCCGGTTTGAGTCCGGTTTGAGCTGGTCAACACCGTTTTGAGCCGGTCTGGTCGAGTTTGAGTCACGTTTGAGCCGGTCAAAATCGCTTTGTGCTGCTCTGGTCCGATTTGAGCCCGTCACAACCGGTTCGAGCCGGTCTATTCCGGTTTGAGTCCTGTGTGAACGGGTCTGGTCCGGTTGTAGCCGGTCTGGTAGGGTTTGAGCCGGTCAAAACCGGTTTGAGCCTGTCTGGTGCAGTTTCAGACGGTCTGGTCGGGTTAGAGCCGGTCAAAGCCGGTTTGTGCCGGTCTGGTCCGATTTGACCCGGTGAAAACCGGCTTGAGGCGGTCTCGTCCCATTTCAGCCGGTCTGGTCGGGTTTGAGCCGGTTAAAACCGCTTTCAGCCGGTCTGGTCTGGTTTGATCCAGTTTCAGTGTTTCTGGTCCGGTTTGATCCAGTTTGAGCCAGTCTGGTCGGCTTTGATCTAGTTGAGCCAGTCTTCTCTTGTTTGAGTCGGTGCAAACCGGTTTGAGCCGGTCTCATCCGGTTTCAGCTGGTCTGGTCGGGTTTGAGACAGTCAAAACGGGTTTGAGATGGTCTGGTCCGGTTTGAGTCTGGTTTGAGACGGTCTGGTCCGGTTTGAGCTGGTCAAAACCGGTTGGAGCCATTCTGGTCCGTTTTGAGCGGATCAAAACCAGTTTGAGACGGTCTAAGAGCTGGTCTGGTCCGGTTTGATCCAGTGTAAGCCGGTCTGGTCCGGTTTGATCCGGTTGAGCCGGTCTGGTTCGGTTTCAGCCGGTCAAAAGTGGTCTGAGTTAGTCTAGTCCGGTTTTAGTTGGTCTGGTCGGGGTTGACCTGTTTAAAACCGGTTTCAGCCGGTCTCGTCCGGTTTCAGAGGGTCTGCTCGGGTTTGAGCTGGTCAAAACCGGTTTGAGCCGGTCTGGTCCTGTTTGAGTATGGTTTGAGCCGGTCAAAATCTGTTTGTGCAGCTCTGGTCCGATGTGAGCCGGTCAAAACTGGTTTGAGCCGGTCTATTCCTGTTTGAGTCCGCTTTGACCGGGTCTGGTCCGGTTTTAGCCGGTCTCTTAGGGTTTTAGCCGGTCAAAACCGGTTTGAGCCTGTCTGGTCTGGTTTAAGACGGTCTGGTCGGGTTTGAGCCGGTCAAAACCGGTTTGTGCCGGTCTGGTCTGATTTGACCCGGTCAAAACCGGTTTGAGGCGGTCTCGTCCCTATTCAGCCGGTCTGGTCGGGTTTGAGCCGGTTAAAACCGGTTTGAGCCGGTTTGGTCCGGTTTGATCCGGTTTCAGTGATTCTGGTCCGGTTTGTTCCGGTTTGAGCCGGTCTGGTCCGCTTTGATCTGGTTGAGCCAGTCAGGTCTGGTTTGAGCTGGTCCAAACCGGTTTGAGGCGGTCTCGTCCAGGTTCAGCCGGTCTGGTCGGGTTTGAGCTGGTCAAAACGAATTTGAGACGGTCTTGTCCGGTTTGAGTCCGGTTGGAGCTGGTCAAAGCCGGTTTGAGGCGGTCTGTTCCGGTTTGAGTCTGGTTTCAGCCGGAAAACACCAATTTGAGACGGTCTGGTCCGGTTTGAGTGTGGTTTGAGCCGGTCATAACCGGTTAGAGCCGGTCAAGTCTGCTTTGAGCTGTTCAAAACAGGTTTGAGTCGGTCTGGTCCGGTTTCATCCGGTCTTGTCGGGTTTTGGCTTGTCAAACCCTGAGTGCATGCTCACCTGAGTTTTCACTCCCCTGAGTGTGCACACCCCTGAGTGCGCACTCCCCTGAGTGTGCACTCGCCAGAGTGAGGACACCCCTGACTGTGCACACCCCTGAGTGTGAACTCGCCTGAGTGAGGACTCCCCTGAGTGTGCACTCCACTGAATGTGCACTCCCCTGAGTGTACACTCCCCTGAGTGTGCTCTCCCCTGAGTTTGCACTCCCCTGAGTGAGCACTCCCCTGAGTGCACACACACCTGTGTGTTCACTCACCTGGGTGTAGACACCCCTGAGTGTGCACTCCCCTGAGTGTTCGCTCCCCAGGGTGTGCACTCCCCTGAGTGAGCGCTCCCCTAAGTGTGCACTCCTCTGAGTTTGCACTCTCCTGACTGAGGACTCCCCTGAGTGTGCCCTCCCATGAGTGTGCGCTCCCCTGAGTGTGCGCTCCCCTGAGTGTACACTCCCCTGAGTGTGCACTCCCCTGAGTGAGGACTCCACAGAGTGCACACTATCCTGAGTGTGCACTCCCATGAGTGAGCGCTCTCCTGGGTGTGCATTCGCCTGTGAGAGTAATCCGCTGAGTGTGCACTCCCCTGAGTGTGCGCTCGCTTTACTGAAAACTCCCCTGAGTGAGCGCTCCCCTGAGTATGCACTCCCCTGAGTGTGCGCTCCCCTGAGTGTGCACTTCCCTGAGTGAGCGCTCCCCTGAGTGTGCACTCCCCTGAGTGTGCACTCGCCTGAGTGAGGACACCCCTGAGTGTGAACTCGCCTGAGTGAGGACTCCCCTGAGTGTGCACTCCACTGAATGTGCACTCCCCTGAGTGTACACTCCCCTGTGTGTGCTTTCCCCTGACTGTGGACTCCCCTGAGTGAGCACTACCAGGAGAGCACACACCCCTGAGTGTGCACTCGCCGGGGTGTAGACACCCCTGAGTGTGCACTCCTCTGAGTGTGCACTCCCCTGAGTGTTCACTCTTCAGGGTGTGTACTCCCCTGGGTTCGCATTCCCCTGAGTGTGCAATTGCCTGGGTGAAGTCACCCCTGAGTGTGCCCTCCCCTGTGTGTGAGCTCCACTGTGTGTGCACTCCCCTGGGTGTGCTCTCCCCTGAGTGAGGACTCCACTGAGTGCACACTATCCTGAGTGAGCACTCCCATGAGTGAGCGCTCTCCTGAGTGTGCACTCGCCTGTGTGAGCACTCCCCTGAGTGTGCACTCCCCTGAGCGTGTGCACACTTTACTGAAAACTCCCCTGAGTGTGCACTTCCCTGAGTGAGCGCTCCCCTGAGTGTGCACTTCCCTGAGTGTGCACTCGCCTGAGTGAAGACTACTGAGTGAGAACTCGCCTGAGTGAGGACTCCCCTGAATGCGCACTCCCCTCAGTGCATGCTCAACTGAGTGTGCACTCCCCTGAGTGTGCACTCGCCTGAGTGTGGACACACCTGAGTGTGCACTCCCCTGAGTGTGAACTCGCCTGTGTGAGGACTCCCCTGAGTGAGCACTCCACTGAAAGTGCACTCCCCAGAGTGTGCACTCCCCTGAGTGTGCTCTCCCCTGAGTGTGCACTCCCCTGAGTGTGCACTCGCCTGGGTGTAGACACCCCTGAGTGTGCATTCCTCTGAGTGAGCACTCCCCTGAGTGTTCACTCTTCAGGATGTGCACTCCCCTGAGTGTGCGCTCCCCTTAGTGAACACTCCCCCGAGTGTGCACTCTCCTGGGTGAAGGCACCCCTGAGTTTGCTCTCCCCTGAGTGTACACTCCCCTGAGTGTTCCCTCCCCAGGGTGTGCACTCCCCTGAGTGTGCGCTCCCCTGAGTGTGCACTCCACTGTGTGAGTGCTCACCTGAGTGCACACTCCCCTGAGTGTGGACTCGCCTGAATGAAGAGAAACCTGAGTGTGCACTCCCCTGAGTGTGCACACCCCTGACTGTCCTCTCCCCAGGGTGTGCACTCCCCTGAGTGAACGCTCCCCTGAGTGTGCACTCCTCTGAGTTTGCACTCTCCTGAGTGAGGAATCCCCTGAGAGTGAACTCCCCTGATTATGCGTTCCCCTGAGTGTGCACTCCCTTGAGTGCGCACTCCCCTGAGTGAGGACTCCACTGAATGTGCACTCCCCTGAGAAAACACTCCCCTGAGTGTGCTCTCCCCTGAGTGTGCCCTCCCCTGAGTGAGGAATACTGAGTGAGAACTCGCCTGAGGAGTCCCGTGAATGTGCACTCCCCTGTGTGAATGCTCGCCTGAGTGAGGACACCCCTGAGTGTGCACTCCCCTGAGTGTGAACTCGCCTGAGTGAGTGCTCCCCTGTGTGTGCAGTCCACTGAATGAGCACTCCCCTGAGTGTACACTCCACTGAGTGTGCTCTCGCCAGAGTGTGCACTCGCCTGAGTGAGGACTACTGAATGAGAACTCGCCTGAGTGAGGATTCCCCTGAGTGTGCACTCCCCTGAGTGCATGCTTACCTGAGTGTGCACTCCCCTGAGTGCGCACTCCCCTGAGTGTGCACGCGCCTGAGTGAGGACAGCCCTGGGTGTGCACTCCCCTGAGTGTGAACTCGCCTGAGTGAGAACTCCCCTGAGTGTGCACACCACTGAATGTGCAATCCCTTGAGTGTACACTCCCCTGAGTGTGCTCTCCCCTGAGTGTGCACTCCCCTGAGTGAGCACACCCCTGAGTGCACACACCCCTGAGTGTGCACTCGCCTCGGTGTAGACACCCCTGAGTGTGCACTCCCCTGAGTGTGAACTCCCCTGAGTGTTCGCTCCCCAAGGTGTGCACTCCCCTGAGTGAGCGATCCCCTGAGTGTGCACGCCTCTTAGTTTGCACTCTCCTGAGTGAGGACTCCCCTGAGTGGGCCCTCCCCTGAGTGTGCGCTCCCCTGAGTGTGCACTCCCCTGAGTGTGCACTCCCCTGAGTGAGGACTCCACTGAGTGCACACTATCCTGAGTGTGCACTCCCATGAGTGAGCACTCTCCTGAGTGTGCACACACCTGTGTGAGGAATCCCCTGAGTGTGCACTCCACTGAGTGTGCACTCACTTTACTGTAAACTCCCCTGAGTGAGCGCTCCCCTGAGTGTTCACTGCCCTGAGTGTGAACTCGCCTGAGTGAGAACTCCCCTGAGTGTGCACACCACTGAATGTGCACTCCCCTGTGTGTAAACTCCCATGAGTGTGCTCTCCCCTGAGTGTGCACTCCCTTGAGTGCACACACCCCTGAGTGCACACTCGCCTGAGTGTAGACAGCCATGAGTGTGCACTCCCCTGAGTGTGAACTCCCCTGAGTGTTCGCTCCCCAAGGTGTGCACTCCCCTGAGTGAGCGATCCCCTGAGTGTGCACGCCTCTTAATTTGCACTCTCGTGAGTGAGGACTCACCTGAGTGTGCCCTCCCCTGAGTGTGCGCTCCCCAGAGTGAGGACTCCCCTGAGTGCGCACTCCCCTGAGTATGCACTCGCTTGAGTGAGGACTACTGAGTGTGAAGTCACCTGAGTGAGGTCTCCCCTGAGTGCGCACTCCCCTGAGTGTGCACTCGCCTTGTTGTAGACAACCCTGAGTGTGCATTCCCCTGAGTGAGCACTCCCCTGAGTGTTCACTCTCCTGGGTGAAGGCACCCCTGAGTTTGCACTCCCCTGAGTGTACACTCCCCTGAGTGTTCCCTCCCCAGGGTGTGCACTCCCCTGAGTGTGCGCACACCTGAGTGTGCACTCCATTGAGTGAGGGCTCCCCTGAGTGCACACTCCCCTGAGTGTGGACTCGCCTGGGTGAAGAGACCCCTGAGTGTCCACTCCCCTAGTGTGCACACCCCTGACTGTTCTCTCCCCAGGGTATGCACTCCCCTGAGTGAACGCTCCCCTGAATGTGCTCTCCCCTGAGAGTGCACTCGCCTGAATGAGGACTACTGAGAGAGAACTCGCCTGACTGAGGACTCCCCTGAGTGTGCACTCCCCTGAGTGAATGCTCACCTGAGTGTGCACTCCCCTGAGTGTGCCCTCGCCTGAGTGGGGACACCCCTGGGTGTGCACTCCCCTGAGTGTGCTATTCCCTGAGTGTGCACTCCCCTGAGTGTGCGCTCCCCTGAGGGTGCACTTCCCTCAGTGAGTGCTCCCCTGTGTGTGCACTCCCCTGAGTGTGCACTTGCCTGAGTGAGGACTACTGAGTGTGAAGACGCCTGAGTGAGGACGCCCCTCAGTGTGCACTCCCCTGAGTGCATTCTCACCTGAGTGTGGACTCCCCTGAGTGCACACACCCCTGAGTGTGAACTCGCCTGAGTGAGGACTCCCCTGAGTGTGCACTCCACTGAATAAGCACACCCCTCAGTGTACACTCCCCTGAGCGTGCTCTCCCCTGAGTGTGCACTCGCCTGAGTGAGGACTACTGAGTGAGAACTCGCCTGAGTGAGGATTCCCCTGAGTGTGCACTCCCGAGTGCATGCTTACCTGAGTGTGCATTCCCCTGAGTGTGAACTCGCCTGAGTGAGAACCCCCTGAGTGTGCACAACATTGAATGTACACTCCCCTGAGTGTACACTCCCCTGATTGTGCTCTCCCCTGAGTGTGCACTCCCCTGAGTGAGCACTCCCCTGGGTGCACACATCCCTGAGTGTGCACTCGCCTGGGTGTAGACACCCCTGAGTGTGCACTCCCCTGAGTGTGATCTCCCTTGAGTGTTCGCTCCCCAAGGTGTGCACTCCCATGAGTGAGCGATCCCCTGAGTGCGCACGCCTCTTAGTTTGCACTCTCCTGAGTGAGGACTCCCCTGAGTGTGCCCTCCCCTGAGTGTGCACTCCCCAGAGTGTGCACTCACCTGAGTGTGCACTCCCCTGAGTGAGGACTCCACTGAGTGCACACTATCCTGAGTGTGCATTCCCATGAGTGAGCACTCTCCTGAGTGTGCACACGCCTGTGTGAGGAATCCCCTGAGTGTGCACTCCCCTGAGTGTGCGCTCACTTTACTGTAAACTCCCCTGAGTGAGCACTCCCCTTAGTACGCACTCCCCTGAGTGTGCGCACCCCTGAGTGTGCACTTCCCTGAGTGAGCGCTCCCCTAAGTGTGCACTCCCATTAGTGTGCACTCGCATGAGTGAGGACTCCCCTGAGTGTGCACTCCCCTGAGTGCATCCTCACCTGAGTGTGCACTCCCCTGAGTGTACACTCCCCTGAGTGTGCTCTTCTCTGAGTGTGCACTCGCCTGATTGAGGACTACTGAGTGAGAACTCGCCTGAGTGAGGACTCCCCTGAGTGTGCACTCCCCTGAGTGCATTCTCACCTGAGTGTGCACTCCCCTGAGTGCGCACTCCCCTGAGTGTGCACTCGCCTGAGTGAGGACACCCCTGAGTGTGCACTCCACTGAATGTGCACTCCCCGGAGTGTACACTCCCCTGAGTGTGCTCTCCCCTGAGTGCGCACTACCCTGAGTGTGCACTCGCCTGGGTGTAGACACCCCTGAGTGTACACTCCACTGAGTGTGCTCTCCCCTGAGTGTGAACTCCCCTGAGTGTGTGCACACTTTACTAAAAACTTCCCTGAGTGAGCGCTCCCCTGAGTGTGCACTCCCCTGAGTGTGCACTTTCCTGAGTGTGCACTCGCCTGAGTGAGGACTACTGAGTGAGAACTCGCCTGAGTGAGGACTCCCCTGAGTGTGCACTCCCCTGAGTGCATGTTCACCTGAGTGAGCACTCCCCTGAGTGTGCACTCCCCTGAGTGTGCACTCGCCCGAGTGAGGACACCCCTGAGTGTGCACTCCCCTGAGTGTGAACTTGCCTGAGTGAGGAATCCCCTGAGTGTGCACTCCACTAAATGTGCACTCCCCGGAGTGTACACTTCCCTGAGTGTGCTCTCCTCTGAGTGCACACTCCCCTGAGTGTACACTCCCCTGAGTGTGCACTCACCTGGGTGTAGACACCCCTGAGTGTACACTCCCCTGAGTGTGCTCTCCCCTGAGTGTGCACTCCCCTGAGTGTGCGCTCACTTTACTGAAAACTCCCCTGAGTGAGCGCTCCCCTGAGTGTGCACTCCCCTGAGTGTGCACTCCCCTTAGTGTGCACTCAACTGAGTGAGGACTACTGAGTGTGAAGTCGCCTGAGTGAAGACACCCATAAGTTTGCACTCACCTGAGTGCACGCTCACGTGAGTGTGCACTCGCCTGAGTGAGGACACCCCTGAGTGTGCACTCCCCTGAGTGTGAACTCGCATGAGTGAGGACTCGCCTGAGTGTGGACTCCCCTGAGTGCATGCTCACTTGAGTGTGCACTCCCCTGAGTGTGCTCTCCCCTGAGTGTACACTCGCCTGAGTGAGGACTACTGAGTGAGAACTCGCCTGAGTGAGGACTCCCCTGAGTGTGAACACGCCTGAGTGCAGGCTAACCAGAGTGTGCACTCCCCTGAGTGAGCACTCGCCTGAGTGAGGACACCCCTGAGTGTGCAATCCAATGAGTGTTCACTCGCCTGAGTGAGGACTCCCCTGACTGTGCACTCCACTGAATGTGCACTCCCCGGAGTTTGCACTCCCCTGAGTGTGCTCTCCCCTGAGTGCGCACTCCACTGAGTGTGCACTGGCCTGGGTGTAGACACCCCTGAGTGAGCATTCCCCTGGGTGAGTACTCACCTGAGTGTTCATTCTTCAGGATGTGCACTCCCCTGGGTGTGCGCTCCCCTGAGTGCGCACTCCCCCGTGTGTGCACTCTCCTGGGTGAAGTCACCCCTGAGTTAGCTCTCCCCTGAGTGTACACTCCCCTGAGTGTTCCCTCCCCAGGGTGTGCGCTCCCCTGAGTGTGCACTCCGCTGTGTGAGTGCTCCCCTGAGTGCACACTCCCCTGAGTGTGGACTCGCCTGGGTGAAGAGACACCTGAGTGTGCACTCCCCTGAGTGTGCACACCCCTGACTGTCCTCTCCCCAGGGTGTGCACTCCCCTGAGTGAACGCTCCCCTGAGTGTGCACTCCTCTGAGTTTGCACTCTCCTGAGTGAGGAATCCCCTGAGAGTGCCCTCCCCTGAGTATGCACTCCCCTGAGTGTGCATTCCCTTGAGTGCGCACTCCCCTGAGTGAGGACTCCACTGAATGTGCACTCCCCTGAGTGTACACTCCCCTGAGTGTGCTCTCCCCTGAGTGTGCACTCGCCTGAGTGAGGACTACTGAGTGAGAACTCGCCTGAGTTAGGACTCCCCTGAATGTGCACTCCCCTGAGTGTGAACTCGCCTGTGTGAGGACTCCCCTGAGTGTGCACTCCACTGAATGAGCACTCCCCTGAGTGTACACTCCCCTGAGTGTGCTCTCCCCTGAGTGTGCACTCGCCTGAGTGAGGACTACTGAGTGAGAACTCGCCTGAGTGAGGATTCCCCTGAGTGTGCACTCCCCTGAGTGCATGCTTACCTGAGTGTGCCCTCCCCTGAGTGCGCACATCCCTGAGTGTGCACGCGCCTGAGTGAGGACACCCCTGAATGTGCACTCCCCTGAGTGTGAACTCGCCTGAGTGAGAACTCCCCTGAGTGTGCACACCACTGAATGTGCACTCCCCTGAGTGTACACTCCCCTGAGTGTGCTCTCCCCTGAGTGTGCACTCCCCTGAGTGAGCACTCCCCTGAGTGCACACACCCCTGAGTGTGCACTCGCCTGGGTGTAGACACCCCTGAGTGTGCATTCCCCTGAGCGTGATCTCCCCTGAGTGTTCGCACCCCATGGTGTGCACTCCCCTGAGTGAGCGATCCCCTGAGTGTGCACGCCTCTTAGTTTGCACTCTCCTGAGTGAGGACTCCCCTGAGTGTGCCCTCCCCTGAGTGTGCGCTCCCCTGAGTGTGGACCCCCCTGAGTGGGCACTCCCCTGAGTGAGGACTACTGAGTGAGGACACCCCTGAGTGTGCACTCCAATGAGTTTGAACTCGCCTGATTGAGGACTCCCCTGAGTGTGCACTCCACTGAATGTGCCCTCCCCGGGGTGTACACTCCCCTGAGTGTGCTCTGCCCTGAGTGAGCACTCCAAAGAGTGAGCGCTCTCCTGAGTGTGCACTCGCCTGTGTGAGGACTCCTCTGAGTGTTCATTCCAATGAGTGTGTGCTCACTTTACTGAAAACTCCCCTGAGTGAGCGCTCCCCTGAGTGTGCACTCCTCTGAGTGTGCACTCCCCTGAGTGTGAACTCGACTGAGTGAGGACTCCCCTGAGTGTGCACCCCCTGAGTGAATGCTCACCTGAGTGTGCACTCCCCTGAGTGCGCACTCCCTTGAGTGAGGACTCCACTGAATGAGCACTCCCCTGAGTGTACACTCCCCTGAGTGGGCTCTCCCCTGAGAGTGCACTCGCGTGAGTGAGGACTACTGAGTGAGAACTCACCTGAGTGAGGACTCCCCTGAGTGTGCACTCCCCTGAGTGAATGCTCACCTGAGTGTGCACTCCCCTGAGTGTGCACTCGCCTGAGTGAAGACACCCCTGAGTGTGCACTCCCATGAGTGTTCTCTCCCCTGAGTGTGCACTCCCCTGAGTGTGCGCTCACTTTACTGAAACTCCCCTGAGTGAGCGCTCCCCTGAGTGTGCACTCCCCTGAGTGTGTGCTCCCCTGAGGGTGCACTTTCCTGAGTGAGCGCTCCCCTGTGTGTGCACTCCCCTGAGTGTGCACTTGCCTGAGTGAGGACTAGTGAGTGTGAAGGCGCCTGAGTGAGGACGCCCCTAAGTGTGCACTCCCCTGAGTGCATGCTCACCTGAGTGTGGACTCCCCTGAGTGCACACTCCCCTGAGTGTGAACTCGCCTGAGTGAGGACTCCCCTGAGTGTGCACTCCACTGAATGAGCACTCCCCTGAGTGTACACTCCCCTGAATGTGCTCTCCCCTGAGTTTGCACTCCCCTGAGTGTGCACTCCCCTGGTTGTAGACACCCCTGAGTGTGCATTCCCCTGAGTGAGCACTCCCCTGAGTGTTCACTCTTCAGGATGTGCACTCCCCTGTGTGTGCGCTCCCCTGAGTGAGCACTCCCCCGAGTATGCACTCTCCTGGGTGAAGGCACCCCTCAGGTTGCTCTCCCATGAGTGTACACTCCCCTGAGTGTTCCCTCCCCAGGGTGTGAACTCCCCTGAGTGTGATCTCCCCTGAGTGTTCGCTCCCCAAGGTGTGCACTCCCCTGAGTGAGCGATCCCCTGAGTGTGCACGCCTCTTAATTTGCCCTCTCCTGAGTGAGGACTCCCCTGAGTGTGCCCTCCCCTGAGTGTGCGCTCCCCTGAGTGAGGACTCCACTGAGTTCTCACTATCCTAAGTGTGCATTCCCATGAGTGAGCACTCTCCTGAGTGTGCACACGCCTGTGTGACGAATCCCCTGGGTGTGCACTCCCCTGAGTGTGCGCTGACTATACTGTAAACTCCCCTAAGTGAGCGCTCCGCTGAGTATGCACTCCCCTGCGTGTGCGCTCCACTGAGTGTGCACTCCTGTTAGTGTGCACTCGCATGAGTTAGGAATCCCCTGAGTGTGCAGTCCCCTGAGTGCATGCTCATCTGAGTGTGCACTCCCCTGAGTGTACACTCCACTGAGTGTGCTCTTCCCTGAGTGTGCACTCGCCTGAGTGAGGACTACTAAGTGAGAACTCGCCTGAGTGAGGACTCCCCTGAGTGTGCACTCCCCTGAGTGTATGCTCAACTGAGTGTGCACTCCCCTGAGTGCGCACTCCCCTGAGTGTGCACTCCCCTGAGTGCGCACTCCCCTGAGTGTGCACTCGCCTGAGAGAGGACACCCTTGAGTGTGCACTCCCCTGAGTGTGAACTCGCCGGTGTGAGGACACCCCTGAGTGTGCACTCCACTGAATGTGCACACCCCAGAGTGTACACTCCCCTGAGTGTGCTCTCCCCTGAGTGCACACTCCCCTGAGTGTGCACTCGTCTGTGTGTAGATACCCCTGATTGTACACTCCCCTGAGTGTGCTCTGCCCTGAGTGTGCAATCCCCTGAGTGTGCGCTCACTTTACTAAAAACTCCCCTGAGTGAGCGCACCCCTCAGTGTGCACTCCCCTGAGTGTGCTCTTCCCTGAGTGTGCACTCGCCTGAGTGAGGACTACTGAGTGTGAAGTCGCCTGAGTGAAGACGCCCCTAAGTGTGTACTCACCTGAGTGCACGCTCACGTCAGTGTGCACTCGCCTGAGTGAGGACACCCCTGAGTGTGCACTCTCCTGAGTGTTAACTCGCATGAGTGAGGACTCGTCTGAGTGTGCACTCCCCTGAGTGCATGCTCACCTGAGTGTGCACTCCCCTGAGTGTGCTCTCCCCTGAGAGTACACTCGCCTGAGTGAGGACTACTGAGTGAGGTCTCGCCTGAGCGAGGACTCCCCCTGAGTGTGCACTCCCCTGAGTGCATGCTCACCAGAGTGTGCACTCCCCTGAGTGCGCACTCCCCTAAGTGAGCACTCGCCTGAGTGAGGACACCCCTGAGTGTGCACTCCAATGAGTGTGAACTCGCCTGAGTGAGGACTCCCCTGAGTGTGCACTCCACTGAATGTGACCTCCCTGGAGTGTACACTTCCCTGAGTGTGCTCTCCCCTGAGTGAGCACTCCAAAGAGTGAGCGCTCTCCTAAGTGTGCACTCGCCTGTGTGAGGACTCCTCTGAGTGTGCATTCCAAAGAGTGTGCGCTCACTTTACTGAAAACTCCTCTGAGTGAGCGCTCCCCTGAGTGTGCACTCCCCTGAGTGTGAACTCGCCTGAGTGAGGACTACCCTGAGTGTGCACCCCCTGAGTGAATGCTCACCTGAGTGTGCACTCCCCTGAGTGCGTACTCCCCTGAGTGAGGACTCCACTGAATGAGCACTCCCCTGAGTGTACACTCCCCTGAGTGGGCTCTTCCCTGAGAGTGCACTCGCGTGAGTGAGGACTACTGAGTGAGAACTCGCCTGAGTGAGGACTCCCCTGAGTGTGCACTCCCCTGAGTGAATGCTCACCTGAGTGTGCATGCCCCTGAGGGTGCACTCGCCTGAGTGAAGACACCCCTGAGTGTGCATTCCCCTGAGTGTGCTCTCCCCTGACTGTGCACTCCCTTGAGTGTGCGCTCACTTTACTGAAAACTCCCCTGTGTGAGCGCTCCCCTGAGTGTGCACTCCCCTGAGTGTGCGCTCACTTTACTGTAAACTCCCCTGAGTGAGCACTCCCCTGAGTATGCACTGCCCTGAGTGTGCGCTCCCCTGAGTGTGCACTTCCCTGAGTGAGCGCTCCCCTGAGTGTGCACTCCCCTTAGAATGCACTCGCATGAGTGAGGACTCCCCTGAGTGTGCACTCCCCTGAGTGCATGCTCACCTGAGTGTGCACTCCCCTGGGTGTACACTCCCCTGAGTGTGCTCTTCCCTGAGTGTGCACTCGCCTGAGTGAGGACTACTGATTGAGAACTCGCCTGAGTGAGGACTCCCCTGAGTGTGCACTCCCCTGAGTGCATACTCACCTGAGTGTGCACTCCCCTGAGTGCGCACTCCCCTGAGTGTGCACTCGCCTGAGTGAGGACACCCCTGAGTTTGCACTCCCCTGAGTGTAAACTCGCCTGAGTGAGGAATCCACTGAGTGTGCACTCCACTGAATGTGCACACCCCGGAGTGTACACTCCCCTGAGTGTGCACTCGCCTTGGTGTAGACACCCCTGAGTGTGCATTCCCCTGAGTGAGCACTCCCCTGAGTGTTCACTGTTCAGGATGTGCACTCCCCTGACTGTGCACTCCCCTGAGTGCGCACTCCCCAGAGTGTGCACTCTCCTGTGTGAAGGCATCCCTGAGTTTGCTCTCCCCTGAGTGTACACTCCCCTGAGTGTTCCCTCCCCAGGGTGTGCACTCCCCTGAGTGTGCGCTCCTCGGAGTGTGCACTCTGCTGTGTGAGAACGCCCCTGAGTGCACACTCCCCTGAGTGTGGACTCCCCTGGGTGAAGAGACCCTTGAGTGTGCACTCCCCTGAGTGTGCACACCACTGACTGTCCTCTCGACAGGGTGTGCACTCCCCTGAGTGAACGTTCCCCTGAGTGTGCACCCCTCTGAATTTGCACTCTCCTGAGTGAGGAATCCCCTGGTGTGCCCTCCCCTGAGTATGCTCACCCCTGAGTGTGCACTCCCTTGAGTGCGCACTCCCCTGAGTGAGGACTCCACTGAATGAGCACTCCCCTGAGTGTACACTCCCCTGAGTGTGCTCTCCCATGAGTGTGCACTCGCCTGAGTGAGGACTACTGAGTGAGAACTCGCCTGAGTGACGTCTCCCCTGAATGTGCACTCCCCTGAGTGAATTCTCGCCTGAGTGAGGACACCCCTGATTGTGCACTCCCCTGAGTGTGAACTCGCCTGAGTGAGGACTCCCCTGATTGTGCACTCCACTGAATGAGCACTCCCCGGAGTGTACACTCCCCTGAGTGTGCTCTCCCCTGAGTGTGCACTCGCCTGAGTGAGGACGACTGAGTGAGAACTCGCCTGAGTGAGGATTCCCCTGAGTGTGCACTCCCCTGAGTGCATGCTTACCTGAGTGTGCACTCCCCTGAGTGCTCACTCCCCTGAGTACGCACGCGCCTGATTGAGGACAGCCCTGAGTGTGCTCTCTGATGAGTGTGAACATGCCTGAGTGAGAACTTCCCTGAGTGTGCACACCACTGACTGTGCACTCCCCTGAGTGTACACTCACCTGAGTGTGCTCTCCCCTGCGTGTGCACTCCCCTGAGTGAGCACTCCCCTGAGTGCACACACCCCTGAGTGTGCACTCACCTTGGTGTAGACACCCCTGAATGTGCACTCCCCTGAGTGTGATCTCCCCTGGGTGTTCGCTCCCCAAGGTGTGCACTCCCATGAGTGAGCGATCCCCTGAGTGTGCACGCCTCTTAGTTTGCACTCTCCTGAGTGAGGACTCTCCTGAGTGTGCCGTCCCCTGAGTGTGCGCTCCCCTGAGTGAGGACTCCCCTCAGTGTGCACTCTCCTGAGTGCGCACTCGCCTGAGTGAGGACTACTGAGTGTGAAGTTGCCTGAGTGAGGACTCCCATGAGTGCGCAGTCCCCTGAGTGTGCACTCGCCTGGGTGTAGACACCCCTGAGTGTGTATTCCCCTTTGTGAGCACTCCCCTGGGTGTTCACTCTTCAGGATGTGCACTGCCCTGAGTGTGCGCTCCCCTGAGTGCGCACTCCCCCGAGTGTGCACTCTCCTGGGTGAAGGCACCCCTTAGTTTGCACTCCCCTGAGTGTACACTCCCCTGAGTGTTCCCTCCCCAATGTGTGCACTCCCGTGAGTGTGCACTACCATGAGTGTGCACTCCATTGAGTGAGCACTCCCCTGAGTGCACACTCCCCTGAGTGTGCACTCGCCTTGTTGTAGACAACCCTGAGTGTGCATTCCCCTGAGTGAGCACTCCCCTGAGTGTTCACTCTCCTGGGTGAAGGCACCCCTGAGTTTGCACTCCCCTGAGTGTACACTCCCCTGAGTGTTCCCTCCCCAGGGTGTGCACTCCCCTGAGTGTGCGCACCCCTGAGTGTGCACTCCATTGCGTGAGGGCTCCCCTGAGTGCACACTCCCCTGAGTGTGGACTCGCCTGGGTGAAGAGACCCCTGAGTGTCCACTCCCCTAGTGTGCACACCCCTGACTGTTCTCTCCCCAGGGTATGCACTCCCCTGAGTGAACGCTCCCCTGAATGTGCTCTCCCCTGAGAGTGCACTCGCCTGAATGAGGACTACTGAGAGAGAACTCGCCTGACTGAGGACTCCCCTGAGTGTGCACTCCCCTGAGTGAATGCTCACCTGAGTGTGCACTCCCCTGAGTGTGCCCTCGCCTGAGTGAAGACACCCCTGGGTGTGCACTCCCCTGAGTGTGCTATCCCCTGAGTGTGCACTCCCCTGAGTGTGCGATCACTTTACTGAAAACTCCCCTGAGTGAGCGCTCCCCTGAGTGTGCACTCCCCTGAGTGTGCGCTCCCCTGAGGGTGCACTTCCCTCAGTGAGTGCTCCCCTGTGTGTGCACTCCCCTGAGTGTGCACTTGCCTGAGTGAGGACTACTGAGTGTGAAGACGCCTGAGTGAGGACGCCCCTCAGTGTGCACTCCCCTGAGTGCATTCTCACCTGAGTGTGGACTCCCCTGAGTGCACACACCCCTGAGTGTGAACTCGCCTGAGTGAGGACTCCCCTGAGTGTGCACTCCACTGAATAAGCACACCCCTCAGTGTACACTCCCCTGAGCGTGCTCTCCCCTGAGTGTGCACTCGCCTGAGTGAGGACTACTGAGTGAGAACTCGCCTGAGTGAGGATTCCCCTGAGTGTGCACTCCCGAGTGCATGCTTACCTGAGTGTGCATTCCCCTGAGTGTGAACTCGCCTGAGTGAGAACTCCCCTGAGTGTGCACAACACTGAATGTACACTCCCCTGAGTGTACACTCCCCTGATTGTGCTCTCCCCTGAGTGAGCACTCCCCTGGGTGCACACATCCCTGAGTGTGCACTCGCCTGTGTGTAGACACCCCTGAGTGTGCACTCCCCTGAGTGTACACTCCCCTGAGTGTGCTCTTCTCTGAGTGTGCACTCGCCTGAGTGAGGACTACTGAGTGAGAACTCGCCTGAGTGAGGACTCCCCTGAGTGTGCACTCTCCTGAGTGCATGCTCACCTGAGTGTGCACTCCCCTGAGTGCGCACTCCCCTGAGTGTGCACTCGCCTGAGTGAGGACACCCCTGAGTGTGCACTCCACTGAATGTGCACTCCCCGGAGTGTACACTCCCCTGAGTGTGCTCTCCCCTGACTGTGCACTCCCCTGAGTGTGCACTCGCCTGGGTGTAGACACCCCTGAGTGTACACTACCCTGAGTGTGCTCTCCCCTGGGTGTGCACTCCCCTGAGTGTGCGCTCAGTTTACTAAAAACTCCCCAGTGTGAGCGCTCCCCTGAGTGTGCACTCCCCTGAGTGTGCGCTCACTTTACTAAAAACTCCCCAGAGTGAGCGCTCCCCTGAGTGTGCACTCCCCTGAGTGTGCACTCCCCTGAGTGTGCACTCGCCTGAGTGAGGACTACTGAGTGTGAAGTCGTCTGAGTGAAGACGCCCCTAAGTGTGCACTCACCTGAGTGCACGCTCACGTGAGTGTGCACTCGCCTGAGTGAGGACACCCCTGAGTGTGCACTCCCCTGAGTGTGAACTTGATGAGTGAGGACTCGCCTGAGTGTGCACTCCCCTGAGTGCATGCTCACCTGAGTGTGCACTCCCCTGAGTGTGCTCTCCCCTGAGTGTACACTCGCCTGAGTGAGGACTACTGAGTGAGAACTCGCCAGAGTGAGGACTCCCCTGAGTGTGCACTCCCCTGAGTGCATGCTCACCAGAGTGGGCACTCCCCTGAGTGAGAACTCGACAGAGTGAGGACTCAACTGGGTGTGCTGAGTGTGCACTCGCCTGAGTGAGGACACCCCTGAGTGCACACTCCCCTGAGTGAGAACTCGCCAGAGGACTCCCCTGAGTGTGCACTCCCCTGAGTGCATGCTCACCAGAGTGTGCACTCCCCTGAGTGCGAACTCCCCTGAGTGAGCACTCGCCTGAGTTAGGACACCCCTGAGTGTGCACTCCAATGAGTTTGAACTCGCCTGAGTTAGGACTCCCCTGAGTGTGCACTCCACTGAATGTGCCCTCCCCGGAGTGTACACTCCCCTGAGTGTGCTCTCCCCTGAGTGTGCGCTCATTTTACTAAAAACTCCCCAGAGTGAGCGCTCCCATGAGTGTGCACTCCCCTGTGTGTGCACTCCCCTGAGTGTGCACTCGCCTGAGTGAGGACTACTGAGTGTGAAGTCGTCTGAGTGAAGACACCCCTAAGTGTGCACTCCCCTGAGTGCACGCTCACGTGAGTGTGCACTCGCCTGAGTGAGGACACCCCTGAGTGTGCGCTCCCCTGAGTGTGCTCTCCCCTGAGAGTACACTCGCCTGAGTGAGGACTACTGAGTGAGAACTCGCCAGATTGAGGACTCCCCTGAGTGCATGCTCACCAGAGTGTGCACTCCCCTGAGTGCGCATGCTCCTGAGTGAGCACTCGACTGAGTGAGGACACCCCTGAGTGTGCACCCCAATGAGTTTGAACTCGCCTGAGTGAGGACTCTCCTGAGCGTGCACTCCACTGAATGTGCCCTCCCCGGAGTGTACACTCCCCTGAGTGTGCTCTCCCCTGAGTGCGCACTCCACTGAGTGTGCACTCGCCTGGGTGTAGACACCCCTGAGTGTGCATTCCCCTGAGTGAGCACTCCCCTGAGTGTTCACACTTCAGGATGTGCACTCCCCTGAGTGTGCGCTCCCCTGAGTGCGCACTCCCCCGAGTGTGCACTCTCCTGTGTGAAGGCACCCCTGAGTTTGCTCTCCCCTGAGTGTTCCCTCCCCAGGGTGTGCACTCCCCTGAGTGTGCGCTCCCCTGAGTGTGCACTATGCTGTGTGAGTACTCCCCTGAGTGCCACTCCCCTGAGTGTGGACTCCCCTGGGTGAAGAGACCCCTGAGTGTGCCCTCCCCTGAGTGTGCACACCCCTGACTGTCCTCTCCCCAGGGTGTGCACTCCCGTGAGTGTGCACTCGCCTGGGTGTAGACACCCCTGAGTGTACACTCCCCTGAGTGTGCTCTCCCCTGTGTGTGCACTCCCCTGAGTTTGCTCTTCCCTGAGTGTGCACTCGCCTGAGTGAGGACTACTGAGTGAGAACTCGCCTGAGTGAGGAGTCCCCTAAGTGTGCACTCCCCTGAGTGCATGCTCACCTGATTGTGCACTCGCCTGAGTGCGCACTCCCCTGAGTGTGCACTCGCCTGAGTGAGGACACCCCTGAGTGTGCACTCCCCTGAGTGTGAACTCGCCTGTGTGAGGACTCCCCTGAGTGTGCACTCCACTGAATGTGCACTCCCCGGAGTGTACACTCCCCTGAGTGTGCTCTCCCCTGAGTGCGCACGCCCCTTTGTGTGCACTCGCATGGGTGTAGACACCCCTGAGTGTACACTCCCCTGAGTGTGCACTCCCCTGAGTGTGCGCTCACTTTACTAAAAACTCCCCTGAGTGAGCGCTCCCCTGAGTGTACACTCCCCTGAGTGTGCACTCGCTTCAGTGTGGACTACTGAGTGTGAAGGCGCCTGAGTGAAGATGCCCCTAAGTGTGCACTCAATTGAGTGCACACTCAAGTGAGGGTGCACTCGCCTGAGTGAGCGCTCCCCTGAGTGTGCACTCCCCTGAGTGTGAACTCGCATGAGTGAGGACTCGCCTGAGTGTGCACTCACCTGAGTGTGCACTCCCCTGAATGCATGCTCACCTGAGTGTGAACTCCCCTGAGTGTGCTCTCCCCTGAGTGTACACTCGCCTGAGTGAGGACTACTGAGTGAGAACTCACCTGAGTGAGGACTACCCTGAGTGTGCCCTCCCATGAGTGCATGCTCACCAGAAGGTGCACTCCCCTTAGTGCGCACTCCCCTGAGTGAGCACACGTCTGAGTGAGGACACCCTTGAGTGTGCACACCAATGAGTGTGAACTCACCTGAGTGAGGACTCCCCTGAGTGTGCACTCCACTGAATGTGCCCACCCCGGAGTGTACACTCCCCTGAGTGTGCTCTCCCCTGAGTGCGCACTCCCCTGAGTGTGCACTCGCCTGGGAGTAGACACCCCTGAGTGTGCATTCCCCTGAGTGAGCACTCCCCTGAGGGTTCACTCTTCAGGATGTGCACTCCCCTGAGTGTGCAACCCCCTGAGTGTGCACTCCCCCGAGTGTGCACTCTCCAGGGTGAAGGCACCCCGAGTTTGCTCTCCCCTGAGGGTACACTCCCCTGAGTGTTCCCTCCCCAGGGTGTGCGCTCCCCTGAGTGTGCGCTCCCCTGAGTGTGCACTCCCCTGAGTGTTCCCTCCCCAGGGTGTGCACTCCCGTTGGTGTGCACTCCCCTGAGTGTGTCCTCCCCTGAGTGTGCGCTCCCCTGAGTGAGGACTCCCCTGAGTGTGCACTGCCCTGAGTGTGCACTCGCCTGAGTGTGGACTACTGAGTGTGAACTCGCCTGAGTGAGGACTCCCCTGAGTGTGCACTGCACTGAATGTGCACTCCCCTGAGTGTACACTCCCCTGAGTGTGCTCTCCCCTGAGTGAGCACTCCAATGAGTGAGCGCTCTCCTGAGTGTGCACTCGCCTGTGTGAAGTCTCCTCTGAGTATGCATTCCAATGAGTGTGCGCTCACTTTACTGAAAACTCCCCTGAGTGAGCACTCCCCTGAGTGTGCACTCCCCTGAGTGTGAACTCGCCTGAGTGAGGACTCCCCTGAGTGCGCACTCCCCTGAGTGCATGCTCACCTGAGTGTGCACTCCCCTGAATGCGCACTTCCCTGAGTGTGCACATGCCTGAGTGAGGACACCCCTGAGTGTGCACTCCACTGAGTGTGAACTCGCCAGAGTGAGTTCTACCCTGAGTGTGCACTCCACTGAATGTGCACTCCCCGGAGTGTACACACCCCTGAGTGTGCTCTCCCCTGAGTGTGCACTCCCCTGAGTGAGCACTCCCCTGAGTGCACTCACATCTGAGTGTGCACTCGCCTGGGTGTAGACACCCCTGAGTGTTCACTCACCTGAGTGTGCACTCCCCTGAGTGTTCACAATTCAGGGTGTGCACTCCCCTGAGTGTGCGCTCCCCTGAGTGTGAACTTCACTGAGTGAGCGCTACCCTGAGTGTGCTCTCCCGTGTGTGTGCACTCCCCTGAGTGAGCACTCCCCTGAGTGCACACACCCCTGAGTGTGCACTCACCTGGGTGTAGACACCCATGAGTGTGCACTCCCCTGAGTGTGCTCTCCCCTGAGTGCACACACCCCTAAGTGTGCACTCGCCTGGGTGTAGACACCCCTGAGTGTAAACTCCCCTGAGTGTGCTCTCCCCTGAGTGTGCACTCCCCTGAGTGTGCACTCACTTTACTAAAAACTCCCCTGAGTGAGCGCTCCCCTGAGCATGCACTCCCCTGAGTGTGCTCTTCCCTGAGTGTGCACTCGCCTGACTGAGGACTACTGAGTGAGAACTCGCCTGAGTGTGCTCTCCCCTGAGTGCGCACTCCCCTGAGTGTGCACTCACTTTACTAAAAACTCCCCTGAGTGAGCGCTCCCCTGAGCGTGCACTCCCCTCAGTGTGCTCTTCCCTGACTGTGCACTCGCCTGAGTGAGGACTACTGAGTGAGAACTCGCCTGAGTGAGGACACCCCTGAGTGTGCAATCCCCTGAGTGTGAACTCGCCTGAGTGAGGACCCCCTGAGTGTGCACTCCACTGAATGTGCACTCCCCGGAGTGTACCCTCCCCTGAGTGTGCTCTCCCCTGAGTGAGCACTCCCCTTTGTGTGCACTCGCATGGGTGTAGATACCCCTGAGTGTACACTCCCCTGAGTGTGCTCTCCCCTGAGTGAGCACTCCCCTGAGTGTGCGCTCACTTTACTAAAAACTCCCCTGAGTGAGCGATCCCCTGAGTGTGCACTCCCCTGAGTGTGCACTCGCTTCAGTGCGGACTACTGAGTGTGAATTCACCTGAGTGAAAACGCCCCTAAGTGTGCACTCACCTGAGTGCACACTCACGTGAGTGTGCGCTCGCCTGAGTGAGGACACCCCTGAGTGAGCACTCCCCTGAGTGTGAACTCGCATGAGTGATTACTCGCCTGAGTGTGCACTCGCCAGAATGTGCACTCCCCTGAGTGCATGCTCACCTGAGTGTGCACTCCCCTGAGTGTGCTCTCCCCTGAGTGTGCTCTTCCCTGAGTGTGCACTCGCCTGAGTGAGGACTACTGAGTGAGAACTCGCCTGAGTGAGGACTCCCCTGAGTGTGCACTCTCCTGAGTGCATGCTCACCTGAGTGTGCACTCCCCTGAGTGCGCACTCCCCTGAGTGTGCACTCGCCTGAGTGAGGACACCCCTGAGTGTGCACTCCACTGAATGTGCACTCCCCGGAGTGTACACTCCCCTGAGTGTGCTCTCCCCTGACTGTGCACTCCCCTGAGTGTGCACTCGCCTGGGTGTAGACACCCCTGAGTGTACACTACCCTGAGTGTGCTCTCCCCTGGGTGTGCACTCCCCTGAGTGTGCGCTCAGTTTACTAAAAACTCCCCAGAGTGAGCGCTCCCCTGAGTGTGCACTCCCCTGAGTGTGCGCTCACTTTACTAAAAACTCCCCAGAGTGAGCGCTCCCCTGAGTGTGCACTCCCCTGAGTGTGCACTCCCCTGAGTGTGCACTCGCCTGAGTGAGGACTACTGAGTGTGAAGTCGTCTGAGTGAAGACGCCCCTAAATGTGCACTCACCTGAGTGCATGCTTACCTGAGTGTGAACTCGCCTGAGTGAGGACTCCCCTGAGTGTGCACTCCACTGAATGAGCACTCCCCTGAGTGTACACTCCCCTGAGTGTGCTCTGCCCTGAGTGTGCACTCGCCTGAGTGAGGACTACTGAGTGAGAACTCGCCTGAGTGAGGATTCCCCTGATTGTGCACTCCCCTGAGTGCATGCTTACCTGAGTGTGAACTCACCTGAGTGAGTACTCCCCTGAGTATGCACACCACTAAATGTGCACTCCCCTGAGTGTACACTCCCCTGAGTGCGCTCTCCCCTGAGTGTGCACTCCCCTGAGTGAGCACTCCCCTGAGTGCACACACCCCTGAGTGTGCACTCGCATGGGTGTAGACAGCGCTGAGTGTGCACTCCCCTGAGTGTGATCTCCCCTGAGTGTTCGCTCCTCTAGGTGTGCACTCCCCTGGGTGAGCGATCCCCTGAGTGTGCACGCCTCTTAGTTTGCACTCTCCTGAGTGAGGACTCCCCTGAGTGTGCCCTCCCCTGAGTGTGCGCTTCCCTGAGTGTGCGCTCCCCTGAGTGTGCGCTCCCCTGAGTGTGCACTCCCCTGAGTGAGGACTCCACTGAGTGGACACTATCCTGAGTGTGCACTCCCATGAGTGAGCACTCTCCTGAGTGTGCACACACCTGTGTGAGGGATCCCCTGGGTGTGCACTCCCCTGAGTGTGCGCTGACTTTACTGTAAACTCCCCTGAGTGAGCACTCCCCAGAGTATGCACTCCCCTGAGTGTGCGCTCCCCTGAGTGTGCACTCCTCTTAGTGTGCACTCGCATGAGTCAGGAATCCCCTGAGTGTGCAGTCCCCTGAGTGCATGCTCACCTGAGTGTGCACTCCCCTGAGTGTACACTCCCCTGAGTGTGCTCTTCCCTGAGTGTGCACTCGCCTGAGTGAGGACTACTAAGTGAGAACTCGCCTGAGTGAGGACTCCCCTGAGTGTGCACTCCCCTGAGTGCATGCTCACCTGAGTGTGCTCTCCCCTGATTGCGCACTCCCCTGAGTGTGCACTCGCCTGAGTGTGAACTCCCCTGAGTGTGCATTACCCTGAGTGTGAGCTCGCCTGTGTGAGGACTCCCCTGAGTGTGCACTCCACTGAATATGCACTCCCCGGAGTGTACACTCCCTTGAGTGTGCTCTCCCGAGTGCGCACTCCCCTGAGTGTGCCCTCGCCTGGGTGTAGACACCCCTGAGTGTACACTTCCCTGAGTGTGCTCTCCCCTGAGTGTGCACTCCCCTGAGTGTGCGCTCACTTTACTAAAAACTCCCCTGAGTGAGCGCTCCCCTGAGTGTGCACTCCCCTGAGTGTGCTCTTCCCTGAGTGTGCACTCGCCTGAGTGAGGACTACTGAGCAAGAACTCGCCTGAGTGAGGACTCCCCTGAGTGTGCACTCCCCTAAGTGCATGCTCACCTGATTGTGCACTCCCCTAAGTGCATGCTCACCTGAGTGTGCACTCCCCTGAGTGCGCACTCCCCTGAGTGTGCACTCGCCTGAGTGAGGACACCCCTGAGTGTGCACTCCCCTAAGTGTGAACTCGCCTGTGTGAGGACTCCCCTGAGTGTGCACTCCACTCTATGTGCCCTCCCCGGAGTGTACACTCCCCTGAGTATGCTCTCCCCTGAGTGCGCACTCCGCTTTGTGTGCACTCGCATAGGTGTAGACTCCCCTGAGTGTGCTCTCCCCTGAGTGTGCACTCCCCTGAGTGTGCGCTCACTTTAATAAAAACTCCCCTGCGTGAGCGCCCCCTGAGTGTGCACTCCCCTGAGTGTGCACTCGCTTGAGTGCTGACTACTGAGTGTGAATTCGCCTGAGTGAAGACGCCCCTAAATGTGCACTCACCTGAGTACACACCCACGAGAGTGAGCACTCGCCTGAGTGAGGACACCCCTGAGTGTGCACTCCCCTGAGTGTGCACTCGCCTGAGTGAGGACTCGCCTGAGTGTGCACTCGCCTGAGTGTGCACTCCCCTGAGTGCATGCTCACCTGAGTGTGTACTCCCCTGAGTGTGCTCTCCCCTGAGTGTACACTCGCCTGAGTGAGGACTACTGAGTGAGAACTCGCCTGAGTGAGGACTACCCAGAGTGTGCACTCCCCTGAGTGAGCACTCGCCTGCGTGAGGACACCCCTGAGTGTGCACTCCAATGAGTGTGAACTCGCCTGAGTGAAGACTCCCCTGAGTGTGCACTCCACTGAATGTGCCCTCCCCGGAGTGTACACTCCCCTGAGTGTGCTCTCCCCTGAGTGCGCACTCCCCCGAGTGTGCACTCTCCTGGGTGAAGGCACCCCTGAGTTTGCTCTCCCCTGAGTGTTCCCTCCCCAGGGTGTGCGCTCCACTGAGTGTGTGCTCCCCTGAGTGTGCACTCCCCTGAGTGTTCCCTCCCCAGGGTGTGCACTCCCGTTAGTGTGCACTCCCCTGAGTGTGCCCTCCCTTGGGTGTGCGCTCCCCTGGGTGAGGTCTCCCCTGAGGGTGCAATCCCCTGAGTGTGCACTCGCCTGAGTGAGGACTACTGAGTGTGATGTCGCCTGAGTGGGGACTCCCCTGACTGCGCACTCCCCTGAGTGTGCACTCGCCTGGGTGTAGACACACCTGAGTGTGCATTCCCCTGAGTATGCACTCCCCTGAGTGTTCACTCTTCAGGATGTGCACTCCCTTGAGTGTGCGCTCCCCCGAGTGTGCACTCTCCTGGGTGAAGTCACCCCTGAGTTTGCGCTCCCCTGTGTGTTCCCTCCCCAGGGTGTGCACTCCCCTGAGTGTGCACTCCCCTGAGTGTGCACTCCGTTAATTGAGCCCTCCCCTGAGTGCACACTCCCCTGAGTGTGGACTCGCCTGGGTGAAGAGACCCCTGAGTGTCCACTCCCCTGAGTGTGCACACCCCTCACTGTTCTCTCGCACGGGTGTGCACTCCCCTGAGTGAACGCTCCCCTGAGTGTGCACTCCTCTGGGTTTGCACTCTCCTGAGTGAGGAATCCCCTGAGTGTGCACTCCCCTGAGTATGCGCTCCCCTGAGTGAGGACTCCACTGAATGAGCACTCCCCTGAGTGTACACTCCCCTGAGTGTGCTCTCCCCTGAGAGTGCACTCACCTGAGTGAGAATTACTGAGTGAGAACTCGCCTGAGTGAGGACTTCCCTGAGTGTGCACTCCCCTGAGTGAATGCTCACCTGAGTGTGCACTCCCCTGAGTGCGCACTCGCATGAGTGAAGACACCCCTGAGTGTGCACTCCCATGAGTGTTCTCTCCCCTGAGTGTGCACTCCCCTGAGTGTGCGCTCACTTTACTGAAAACTACCCTGAGTGAGCGCTCCCCTGAGTGTGCACTCCCCTGAGTGTGGGCTCCCCTGAGGGTGCACTTCCCTGAGTGAGCGCTCCCCTGTGTGTGCACTCCCCTGAGTGTGCACTCGCCTGAGTGAGGACTACTGAGTGTGAAGTCACTTGAGTGGGGACTCCCCTGATTGCGCACTCCCCTGAGTGTGCACTCGCCTGGGTGTAGACACACCTGAGTGTGCATTCCCCTGAGTGAGCACTCCCCTGAGTGTTCACTCTTCAGGATGTGCACTCCCTTGAGTGTGCGCTCCCCCGAGTGTGCACTCTCCTGGGTGAAGTCACCCCTGAGTTTGCGCTCCCCTGAGTGTACACTCCCCTGAGTGTTCCCTCCCCAGGGTGTGCACTCCCCTGTGTGTGCGCTCCCCTGAGTGTGCACTCCGTTAAGTGAGCGCTCCCCTGAGTGCACACTCCTCTGAGTGTGGACTCACCTGGGTGAAGAGACCCCTGAGTGTCCACTCCCCTGAGTGTGCACACCCCTGACTGTTCTCTCCCACGGGTGTGCACTCCCCTGAGTGAACGCTCCCCTGAGTGTGCACTCCTCTGAGTTTGCACTCTCCTGAGTGAGGAATCCCCTGAGTGTGCACTCCCCTGAGTATGCGCTCCCCTGAGTGAGGACTCCACTGAATGAGCACTCCCCTGAGTGTACACTCCCCTGAGTGTGCTCTCCCCTGAGAGTGCCCTCACCTGAGTGAGGACTACTGAGTGAGAATTCGCCTCAGTGAGGACTTCCCTGAGTGTGCACTCCCCTGAGTGAATGCTCACCTGAGTGTGCACTCCCCTGAGTGTGCACTCGCCTGAGTGAAGACACCCCTGAGTGTGCACTCCCATGAGTGTTCTCTCCCCTGAGTGTGCACTCCCCTGAGTGTGCGCTCACTTTACTGAAACTCCCCTGAGTGAGCGCTCCCCTGAGTGTGCACTCCCCTGAGTGTGTGCTCCCCTGAGGGTGCACTTCCCTGAGTGAGCGCTCCCCTGTGTGTGCACTCCCCTGAGTGTGCACTTGCCTGAGTGAGGACTAGTGAGTGTGAAGGCGCCTGAGTGAGGACGCCCCTAAGTGTGCACTCCCCTGAGTGCATGCTCACCTGAGTGTGGACTCCCCTGAGTGCACACTCCCCTGAGTGTGAACTCGCCTGAGTGAGGACTCCCCTGAGTGAGCACTCCACTGAATGAGCACTCCCCTGAGTGTACACTCCCCTGAGTGTGCTCTCCCTTGAGTGTGCACTCGCCTGAGTGAGGACTACTGAGTGAGAACCCGCCTGAGTGAGGATTCCCCTGATTGTGCACTCCCCTGAGTGCATGCTTACCTGAGTGTGAACTCGCCTGAGTGAGAACTCCCCTGAGTATGCACACCACTGAATGTGCACTCCCCTGAGTGTACACTCCCCTGAGTGTGCTCTCCCCTGAGTGTGCACTCCCCTGAGTGAGCACTCCCCTGAGTGCACACACCCCTGAGTGTGCACTCGCCTGGGTGTAGACACTCCTGAGTGTGCACTCCCCTGAGTGTGATCTCCCCTGAGTGTTTGCTCCCCAAGGTGTGCACTCCCCTGAGTGAGCGATCCCCTGAGTGTGCACGCCTCTTAGTTTGCACTCTCCTGAGTGAGGACTCCCCTGAGTGTGCCCTCCCCTGAGTGTGCGCTCCCCTGAGTGTGCGCTCCCCTGAGTGTGCGATCCCCTGAGTGTGCACTCCGTTAATTGAGCCCTCCCCTGAGTGCACACTCCCCTGAGTGTGGACTCGCCTGGGTGAAGAGACCCCTGAGTGTCCACTCCCCTGAGTGTGCACACCCCTCACTGTTCTCTCGCACGGGTGTGCACTCCCCTGAGTGAACGCTCCCCTGAGTGTGCACTCCTCTGGGTTTGCACCCTCCTGAGTGAGGAATCCCCTGAGTGTGCACTCCCCTGAGTATGCGCTCCCCTGAGTGAGGACTCCACTGAATGAGCACTCCCCTGAGTGTACACTCCCCTGAGTGTGCTCTCCCCTGAGAGTGCACTCACCTGAGTGAGAATTACTGAGTGAGAACTCGCCTGAGTGAGGACTTCCCTGAGTGTGCACTCCCCTGAGTGAATGCTCACCTGAGTGTGCACTCCCCTGAGTGCGCACTCGCATGAGTGAAGACACCCCTGAGTGTGCACTCCCATGAGTGTTCTCTCCCCTGAGTGTGCACTCCCCTGAGTGTGCGCTCACTTTACTGAAAACTACCCTGAGTGAGCGCTCCCCTGAGTGTGCACTCCCCTGAGTGTGGGCTCCCCTGAGGGTGCACTTCCCTGAGTGAGCGCTCCCCTGTGTGTGCACTCCCCTGAGTGTGCACTCGCCTGAGTGAGGACTACTGAGTGTGAAGTCACTTGAGTGGGGACTCCCCTGATTGCGCACTCCCCTGAGTGTGCACTCGCCTGGGTGTAGACACACCTGAGTGTGCATTCCCCTGAGTGAGCACTCCCCTGAGTGTTCACTCTTCAGGATGTGCACTCCCTTGAGTGTGCGCTCCCCCGAGTGTGCACTCTCCTGGGTGAAGTCACCCCTGAGTTTGCGCTCCCCTGAGTGTACACTCCCCTGAGTGTTCCCTCCCCAGGGTGTGCACTCCCCTGTGTGTGCGCTCCCCTGAGTGTGCACTCCGTTAAGTGAGCGCTCCCCTGAGTGCACACTCCCCTGAGTGTGGACTCGCCTGGGTGAAGAGACCCCTGAGTGTCCACTCCCCTGAGTGTGCACACCCCTGACTGTTCTCTCCCACGGGTGTGCACTCCCCTGAGTGAACGCTCCCCTGAGTGTGCACTCCTCTGAGTTTGCACTCTCCTGAGTGAGGAATCCCCTGAGTGTGCACTCCCCTGAGTATGCGCTCCCCTGAGTGAGGACTCCACTGAATGAGCACTCCCCTGAGTGTACACTCCCCTGAGTGTGCTCTCCCCTGAGAGTGCCCTCACCTGAGTGAGGACTACTGAGTGAGAATTCGCCTCAGTGAGGACTTCCCTGAGTGTGCACTCCCCTGAGTGAATGCTCACCTGAGTGTGCACTCCCCTGAGTGTGCACTCGCCTGAGTGAAGACACCCCTGAGTGTGCACTCCCATGAGTGTTCTCTCCCCTGAGTGTGCACTCCCCTGAGTGTGCGCTCACTTTACTGAAACTCCCCTGAGTGAGCGCTCCCCTGAGTGTGCACTCCCCTGAGTGTGTGCTCCCCTGAGGGTGCACTTCCCTGAGTGAGCGCTCCCCTGTGTGTGCACTCCCCTGAGTGTGCACTTGCCTGAGTGAGGACTAGTGAGTGTGAAGGCGCCTGAGTGAGGACGCCCCTAAGTGTGCACTCCCCTGAGTGCATGCTCACCTGAGTGTGGACTCCCCTGAGTGCACACTCCCCTGAGTGTGAACTCGCCTGAGTGAGGACTCCCCTGAGTGAGCACTCCACTGAATGAGCACTCCCCTGAGTGTACACTCCCCTGAGTGTGCTCTCCCTTGAGTGTGCACTCGCCTGAGTGAGGACTACTGAGTGAGAACCCGCCTGAGTGAGGATTCCCCTGATTGTGCACTCCCCTGAGTGCATGCTTACCTGAGTGTGAACTCGCCTGAGTGAGAACTCCCCTGAGTATGCACACCACTGAATGTGCACTCCCCTGAGTGTACACTCCCCTGAGTGTGCTCTCCCCTGAGTGTGCACTCCCCTGAGTGAGCACTCCCCTGAGTGCACACACCCCTGAGTGTGCACTCGCCTGGGTGTAGACACTCCTGAGTGTGCACTCCCCTGAGTGTGATCTCCCCTGAGTGTTTGCTCCCCAAGGTGTGCACTCCCCTGAGTGAGCGATCCCCTGAGTGTGCACGCCTCTTAGTTTGCACTCTCCTGAGTGAGGACTCCCCTGAGTGTGCCCTCCCCTGAGTGTGCGCTCCCCTGAGTGTGCGCTCCCCTGAGTGTGCGATCCCCTGAGTGTGCACTCCCCTGAGTGAGGACTCCACTGAGTGCACACTATCCTGAGTGTGCACTCCCATGAGTGAGCACTCTCCTGAGTGGGCACACGCCTGTGAGAGGAATCCCCTGAGTGTGCACTCCCCTGAGTGTGAGTTCACTTTACTGTAAACTCCCCTGAGTGAGCGCTCCCCTGAGTATGCACTCGCCTGTGTGTGCACTGCCCTGAGTGTGCACTTCCCTGAGTGAGCGCTCCCCTGAGTGTGCACTCCCCTTTGTGTGCACTCGCATGTGTGAGGGCTCCCCTGAGTGTGCACTCCCCTGAGTGAGGACTCCACTGAGTGCACACTATCCTGAGTGTTCACTCCCATGAGTGAGCACTCTCCTGAGTGTGCACACGCCTGTGTGAGGAATCCCCTGAGTGTGCACTCCCCTGAATGTGTGCTCACTTTACTGTAAACTCCCCTGAGTGAGCGCTCCCCTGAGTATGCGCTCCCCTGAGTGTGCACTTCCCTGAGTGAGCGCTCCCCTGAGTGTGCACTCCCCTTAGTGTGCACTCGCCTGAGTGAGGACACCCCTGAGTGTGCACTCCCCTGAGTGTGCACTTGCCTGAGTGAGGACTACTGAGTGTGAAGTCGTCTGAGTGAAGACGCCCCTAAGTGTGCACTCACCTGAGTGCACGCTCACATGAGTGTGCACTCGCCTGAGTTAGGACACCCCTGAGTGTGCACTCCCCTGAATGTGAACTTGCATGAGTGAGGACTCGCCTGAGTGTGCACTCCCCTGGGTGCATGCTCACCTGAGTGTGCACTCCCCTGAGTGTGCTCTCCCCTTAGTGTACACTCGCCTGAGTGAGGACTACTGAGTGAGAACTCGCCAGAGTGAGGACTCCCCTGAGTGTGCACTCCCCTGAGTGAATGCTCACCTGAGTGTGCACTCCCCTGAGTGTGCACTCACATGAGTGAAGACACCCCTGGGTGTGCACTCCCCTGAGTGTGCTCTCCCCTGAGTGTGCACTCCCCTGAGTGTGCGCTCACTTTACTGAAAACTCCCCTGAATGAGCGCTAAACTGAGTGTGCACTCCCCTGAGTGTGCGCTCCCCTGAGGGTGCACTTCCCTGAATGAGCGCTCCCCTGAGTGCGCACTCCCCTTAGTGTGCACACGCCTGAGTGAGGACACCCCTGAGTGTGCACACCACTGAGTGTGCGCTCCCCTGAGTGTGCACTCCCCTGAGTGTGCACTTCCCTGAGTGAGCGCTCCCCTGAGTGTTCACTTCCCTGCTTTTGCACTCACCTGAGTGAGGACACCCCTGAGTTTACACTCCCCTGAGTGTGCTCTCCCCTGAGTGTGAACTCCCCTGAGTGAGCGGTCTCCTGAGGGGGCACTCGCTTGAGTGATGACTCCTTTGAGTGAGCCCTCCCCTGAGTGCGCACTCTTCTGAGTTTGCTCTCTAACGAGTGAGGACTTCCCTGACTGAGGCTCCCCTGAGTGTGCACTCTCCTGAGTGTTCACTCTTCAGGGTGTGCACTCCCCTGAGTGCACACTCCCCTGAGTGTGCACTCGCCTGAGTAAGGACACCCATGAGAGTGCCCTGCCCTGAGTTTGAACTCGCCTGAGTGAGGACTCCCCTGAGTGTGCACTGCCCTGAATGAGCACTCCCCTAAGTGTACACTCCCCTGTGTGTGCTCTCCCCTGAGTGTACACTCACCTGAGTGAGGACTACTGAGAATTCGCCTGAGTGAGGACTCCTCTGAGTTTGCACTCCCCTGAGTGCATGCTCACCTGAGTGTGCACTCCCCTGAGTGCGCACTCCCCTGCTTGTGCACTCGCCAGAGTGAGGACACCGCTGAGTGTGCACTCCCCAGAGTGTGAACTCGCCTGAGTGAGGACTCCCCTGAGTGTGCACTGCACTGAATGTGCACTCCCCTGAGTGTACACTCCCCTGAGTGTGCTCTCCCCTGAGTGAGCACTCCAATGAGTGAGCGCTCTCCTGAGTGTGCACTCGCCTCTGTGAAGTCTCCTCTGAGTGTGCATTCCAACGAGTGTGCGCTCACTTTACTGAAAACTCCCCTGAGTGAGCACTCCCCTGAGTGTGCACTCCCGAGTGTGCACTCCCCTGAGTGTGAACTCGCCTGAGTGAGTACTCCCCTGAGTGTGCACTCCCCTGAGTGCGCACTCCCCTGAGTGTGCACATGCCTGAGTGAGGACACCCCTGAGTGTGCACTCCACTGAGTGTGAACTCGCCAGAGTGAGGACTACCCTGAGTGTGCACTCCACTGAGTGTACACTCCCCGGAGTGTACACTCCCCTGAGTGTGCTCGCCCCTGAGTGTGCACTCCCCTGAGTGAGCACTCCCCTGAGTGCACTCACATCTGAGTGTGCACTCGCCTGGGTGTAGACACCTCTGAGTGTGCACTTCCCTGAGTGTGCACTCCCCTGAGTGTTCACACTTCAGGGTGTGCACTCCCCTGGGTGTGAGCTCCCCTGAGTGTGAACTTCAGTGAGTGAGCGCTACCCTGAGTGTGCACTCCCCTGTGTGTGCACTCGCCTGAGTGAGGACACCCCTGAGTGTGCAATCGCCTGAGTGTGAACTCGCCTGAGTGAGGACTACCCTGAGTGTGCACTCCACTGAATGTGCACTCCCCTTAGTGTGCCCTCCCCTGAGTGTGCACTCCCCTGAGTGAGCACTCCAATGAGTGAGCGCTCCCCTGAGTGTGCTCTGCCCTGGGAGTGCACTCACCTGAATGAGGAGTAATGAGTGAGAACTCGCCTGAGTGAGGTCTCCCCTGAATGTGCACTCCCCTGAGTGAATGTTCACCTGAGTGTGCACTCCCCTGAGTGCGCACTCCCCTGAGTGTGCACTAGCCTGAGTGAAGACACCCCTGAGTGTGCAGTCCCCTGAGTGTGCTCTCCCCTGTGTGTGCACTCGCCTGAGTGAAAACTACTGAGTGAGAACTCACCTGAGATAGGATTCCCCTGAGTGTGCACTCCCCTGAGTGCATGCTTACCTGAGTGTGCACTCCCCTGAGTGTGCACGCACCTGAGTGAGGACACCCCTGAGTGTGCACTCCCCTGAGTGTGAACTCGCCTGAGTGAGAACTCCCCTGAGTGTGCACACCACTGAGTGTGCCCTCCCCTGAGTGTACACTCCCCTGAGTGTGCTCTCCCCTGAGTGTGCACTCCCCTGAGTGAGCACTCCCCTGAGTGCACACACCCCTGAGTGTGCACTCGCCTGGGTGTAGACAACCCTGAGTGTGCACTCCCCTGAGTGTGATCTCCCCTGAGTGTTCGCTCCCCAAGGTGTGCACTCACCTGAGTGAGTGATCCCCTGAGTGTGCACGCCTCTTAGTTTGCAGTCTCCTGAGTGAGGACTCCCCTGAGTGTGCCCTCCCCTGACTGTGCGCTCCCCTGAGTGTGCGCTCCCCTGAGTGTGCACTCCCCTGAGTGTGCATTCCCTGAGTGAGGACTCCACTGAGTGCACACTATCCTGAGTGTGCACTCCCATGAGTGAGCACTCTCCTGAGTGTGCACACGCCTGTGTGAGGAATCCCCTGAGTTTGCACTCCCCTGAGTATGCGCTCCCTTTACTGTAAACTCCCCTGAGTGAGCGCTCCCCTGAGTATGCACTCCCCTGAGTGTGCGCTCTCCTGAGTGTGCACTCCCCTGAGTGAGGACTCCACTAAGTGCACACTATCCTGAGTGTTCACTCCCATGAGTGAGCGCTCTCCTGCTTGTGCACTCGCCTGTGTGGGGAATCCCCTGAATGTGCACTCCCGTGAGTGTGCGCTCACTTTACTGAAAACTCCCCTGAGTGAGCGCTTCCTTGAGTATGCACTCCCCTGAATGTGCGCTCCCCTGAGTGTGCACTTCCCTGAGTGAGCGCTCCCCTGAGTGTGAACTCCCCTGAGTGTGCACTCGCCTGTGTGAGGACACCCCTGGGTGTGCACTCCCCTTAGTGTGAACTCGCCTGAGTGAGGACTCCCCTTAGGGTGCACTCCACTGTATGTGCACTCCCCTGAGTGTACACTCCCCTGTGTGTGCTCTCCCCTGAGTGTGCACTCCCCTGAGTGAGCACTCCCCGGAGTGCACACACCCCTGAGTGTGCACTCGCCGGGGTGTAGACTCCCCTGAGTGTGCACTCCTCTGAGTGTGCCCTCCTGTGAGTGTTCACTCTTCAGGGTGTGTACTCCCCTGGGTTCGCATTCCCCTGAGTGTGCAATTGCCTGGATGAAGGCAACCCTGAGTGTGCCCTCCCCTGAGTGAGCACTCCCCTGTGTGTGCACTCCCCTGAGTGTGCTCTCCCCTGAGTGAGGACTCCACTGAGTGCACACTATCATGAGTGAGCACTGCCATAGGTGAGCGCTCTCCTGAGTGTGCACTCACCTGTGTGAGGACTCCCCTGTGTGTGCACTCCACTGAGCGTGCGCTCACTTTACTGAAAACTCCCCTGAGCTAGCGCTCCCCTAAGTGAGCACTCCCCTGAGTGTGCGCTTCCCTGAGTGTGCACTTCCCTGAGTGAGCGCTCCCCTGAGTGTGCACTTCCCTGAGTGTGCACTCGCCTGAGTGAGGACACCCCAGAGTTTGCACTCACCTGGGTGAGGACGCCCCTAAGTGTTCATTCACCTGAGTGTACGTTCACCTGATTGTGCACTCGCCTGAGTGAGGACACCCCTGAGTGTACACTCCCCTGAGTGGGCTCTCCCCTGAGTGTGAACTCCCCTGAGTGAGCGTTCTCCTGAGGGCGCACTCGCTTGAGTGATGACTCCTTTGAGTGAGCCCTCCCCTGAGTGCGCACTCTCCTGAGTTCGCACTCTAACGAGTGAGGACTTCCCTGAGTGTGGCTCCCCTGAGTGTGCACTCCCCTGAGTGTTCACTCTTCAGGGTGTGCACTCCCCTGAGTGTGCACTCCCCTGAGTGCGCACTCCCCTGAGTGTGCAATTGCCTGGGTGAAGGCAACCCTGAGTGTGCCCTCCCCTGAGTGTGCGCTCCCCTGTGTGTGCACTCCCCTGAGTGTGCACTCCCCTGAGTGAGGACTCCACTGAGTGCACACTATCCTGTGTGTGCACTCCTAGAGTGAGCGCTCTCCTGAGTGTGCACTCAACTGAGTGTGCACTCCCCTGAGTGTGCACTTCCCTGAGTGAGCGCTCCCCTGTGTGTGCACTCCCCTGAGTGTGCACTCGCCTTAGTGAGGACTACTGAGTGTGAAGTCGCCTGAGTGAGGACGCCTCTAATTGTGCACTCCCCTGAGTGCACGCTCACCTGAAAGTGACCTCCCCTGAGTGCACACTCCCCTCAGTGTGCACTCGCCTGAGTAAGGACACCCCTGAGAGTGCCCTCCCCTTAGTGTGAACTCGCCTGAGTGAGGACTCCCCTGAGTGTGCACTCCCCTGAATGAGCACTCCCCTAAGTGTACACTCCCCTGAGTGTGTTCTCCCCTGAGTGTACACTCGCCTGAGTGAGGACTACTGAGTGAGAACTCGCCTGAGTGAGGACTCCTCTGAGTGTGCACTCCCCTGAGTGCATGCTCACCTGAGTGTTCACTCCCCTGAGTGCGCACTCCCCTGCTTGTGCACTCGCCAGAGTGAGGACACCGCTGAGTGTGCACTCCCCTGAGTGTGAACTCGCCTGAGTCAGGACTCCCCTGAGTGTGCACTCCACTGAATGTGCACTCCCCTGAGTGTACACTCCCCTGAGTGAGCACTCCAATGGGTGAGCGCTCTCCTGAGTGTGCACTTGCCTGTGTGAGGATTCCTCTGACTGTGCATTCCAATGAGTGTGCGCTCACTTTACTGAAATCTCCCCTGAGTGAGCGCTCCCCTGAGTGTGCACTCCCCTGAGTGTGCAATCCCCTGAGTGTGAACTCGCCTGGGTGAGGACTCCCATGAGTGTGCACTCCCGAGTGCATGCTCACCTGAGTGTGCACTCCCCTGAGTGCGCACTCCCCTGAGTGTGCACTTGCCTGAGTGAGGACACCCCTGAGTGTGCACTCCGCTGAGTGTGAATTTGCCAGAGTGAGGACCCCCCTGAGTGTGCACTCCACTGAAGGTGCACTCACCGGAGTGAACACTCCCCTGAGTGTGCTCTCCCCTAAGTGTACACTCCCCTGAGTGTGCACTCCCCTGAGTGCACTCACATCTGAGTGTGCACTCGCCTGGCTGTAGACACCCCTGAGTGTGCACTCCCCTGAGTGTGCACTCTTCAGGGTGTTCACTCCCCTGAGTGTGCGCTCCCCTGAGTGTGCACTTCAATGAATGAGCGCTCCCCTGAGTGTGCACTCCCCTGAGTGTGCACTCGCCTGAGTGAGGACACCCCTGAGTGTGCAATTGCCTAAGTGTGAACTCGCCTGAGTGAGGACTCCCCTGAGTGTGCACTCCACTGAATGTGCATTCCCCTGAGTGTACACTCCCCTGAGTGTGCCATCCCCTGAGTGTGCACTCCTCTGAGTGATCACTCCAATGAGTGAGCGCTCCCCTGAGTGTGCATTCCCCTAAGTGTGCACTCGCCTGAGTGAGGACTACTGAGTGTGCACTCGCCTGAGTGAGGACGCCCCTAAGTGTACACTCAAATGAGTGCACGCTCTCGTGAGTGTGCACTCGCCTGAGTGAGGACACACCTGAGTGTGCACTCCCCTGAGTGTGAACTCGCCTGAGTGAGGATTCCCCTGAGTGAGCACTCCCCTGAGTGCATGCTCAACTGAGGGTGCACTCCCTTGTGTGTACACTTCCCTGAGTGTGCTCTCCTCTGAGTGTGCACTACCCTGAGTGTGCACTCAATTTACTGAAAACTCCCCTGAGTGAGCACTCCCCTGTGTCTGCACTCCCCTGAGAGTGCGCTCCCCTGAGTGTCCACTTCCCTGAGTGAGCTCTCCCCTGAGTGTGCACTCCCCTGAGTGTGCACTCGCCTGAATGAGGACTACTGAGTTTGAACTTGCCTGAGTGAGGACTCCCCTGAGTGTGCACTCCACTGAATGAGCACTCCTTTGAGCGTACACTCCCCTGAGTGTGCTCTCCCATGAGTGTGCACTCCCTTGAGTGAGCACTCCCCTCAGTGTTCAGTCTTCAGGGTGTGCACTCCCCTCAGTGTTCCCTCCCCTGAGTGCCCACTCCCCTGAGTGTGCACTCTCCTAAGTGTGCACTCACATGAGTGAGGAATACTGAGTGTGAATTCCCCTGAGTGTGCACTCCCCTGAGCGTTCACTCTTCAGGATATGCACTCCCCTGAGTGTGTGCTCCCCTGAGTGTGCACTCGCCTTAGTGAGGACTACTGAGTGTGAACTCGCCTGAGTGAGGAATCCCCTGAGTGTGCACTCCCCTGAGTGCATGCTCACCTGAGTGTGCACTCCCCTGAGTGTTCACTACTCAGGGTGTGCACGCCCTGTTTGTGCGCTCCCCTGAGTGCGCACTCCCCTGAGTGTGCACTCGCCTGGGTGAAGGCACCCCTGAGTGTGCACTCCACTGAGTGTGCGCTCCCCTGTGTGTGCACTTCCCTGAGTGAGTGCTCCCCTGAGTGTGCACTCGCCTGAGTGAGGGCTACTGAGTGTGAACTCACCAGAGTGAGGACTCCCATGAGTGTGCACTCCCCTGAGTGCATGCTCACCTGAGTGTGCACTCCCCTGAGTGCTCGCTCACCTGAGTGTGCACTCCCCTGCGTGCTCACTCCCCTGAGTGTTCACTCGCCTGAGTGAGGACACCCCTGAGTGTGCACTCCCCTGAGTGTGAACTTGCCTGGGTGAGGACTCCCCTGAGTGTGCACTCCACTGAATGAGCATTCCTTTGAGTATACACTTCCCTGAGTGTGCTCTACCTTGAGTGTGCACTCCCTTGTGTGAGCACTCCCCTGAGTGTTCACTCTTCAGGGTGTGCACTCCCCTGAGTGTTCGCTCCCCCTGAGTGTGCACTCCCCTGAGTGTGCACTCGCCTGGGTATAGACACCCCTGAGTGTGCACTCACCTGAGTGTGCACTCCCCTGAGCGTTCACTCTTCAGGATGTGCACTCCCCTGAGTGTGCGCTCCCCTGAGTGTGCACTCGCCTGAGTGAGGACTACTGATTGTGAACTCGCCTGAGTGACGACTCCCCTGAGTGTGCACTCCCCTGAGTGCATGCTCACCTGAGTGTGCACTCCCCTGAGTGAGCACTCCCCTGAGTGTTCACTATTCAGGGTGTGCAGTCCCCTGCGTGTGGGCTCCCTTGTGTGTGCACTCCCTTGAGTGTGCACTTGCCTGGGTTTAGACACTCCTGAGTGTGCACTCCCCTGAGTGCGCACTCCCCTGAGTGTGCACTCGCCTGGGTGAATGCACCCCTGAGTGTGCAGTCCCCTGAGTGCGCACTCCCCTGAGTGTGCACTTCGCTGAGTGAGCACTCCCCTGAGTGTGCACTCGCCTGGGTGAATGCACCCCTGAGCGTGCACTCCCCTGAGTGCGCACTCCCCTGCGTGTGCACTTCGCTGAGTGAGCACTCCCCTGAGTGTGCACTCGCCTGGGTGAATGCACCCCTGAGCGTGCACTCCCCTGAGTGCGCACTCCCCTGCGTGTGCACTTCGCTGAGTGAGCGCTCCCCTGAGTGTGCATTCCCCTGAGAATACACTCGCCTGAATGAGGACTACTGAGTGTGAACACGCCTGAGTAAGGACTCCCCTGAGTGTGCAGTCCCCTGAGTGCATGCTCACCTGAGTGTGCACTCCCCTGAGTGCGCACTCTCCTGAGTGTTCACTCCTCAGGATGTGAACTCCCCTGAGTGTGCACTCCCCTGAGTGCGCACTCCCCTGAGTGTGCACTCGGCTGTGTGAAGTCACCCCTAATTGTGCACTCCCATGAGTGTGCGCTCCCATGAATGTCCACTTCCCTGAGTGAGCGCTCCCCTGAGTGTGCACTCCTCTGAGTGTGCACTCGCCTGAGTGAGGACTACTGAGTTTGAACTTGCCTCAGTGAGGACTCCCCTGAGTGTGCACTCCACTGAATGAGAACTCCTTTGAGTGTACACTCCCCTGAGTGTGCTCTCCCCTGAGTGTACACTCCCTTGAGTGAGCACTCCCGTCAGTGTTCACTCTTCAGGGTGTGCAATCCCCTGAGTGTTCGCTCCCCTGAGTGCTCCCTCCCCTGAGTGTGCACTCGCCTGAGTGAGGACTACTGAATGTGAACTCCCCTGAGTGTGCACTCCTCTGAGCGTTCACTCTTCAGGATGTGCACTCCCCTGAGTGTGTGCTCCCTTGAGTGTGCACTCGCCTGAGTGAGGACTACTGGGTGTGAACTCACCTGAGTGAGGAGTCCCCTGAGTGTGCCCTCCCCTGAGTGCATGCTCACCTGAGTGTGCACTCCCCTGAGTGTTCACTTCTCAGGGTGTGCACTCCCCTGTGTGTGCGCTCCCCTGAGTGCGCAATCCCCTGTGTTTGCACTTGCCTGGGTGAAGGCACCCCTGAGTGTGCACTCCACTGAGTGTGCACTCCCCTGTGTGTGCACTTCCCTGAGTGAGCGCTCCCCTGTGTGTGCACTCCCCTGAGTGTGCACTCGCCTGAGTGAGGGCTACTGAGTGTGAACTCGCCTGAGTGAGGACTACCCTGAGTGTGCACTCCCCTGAGTGCTCACTCCCCTGAGTGTGCACTCGCCTGAGTGAGGACACCCCTGAGTGTGCACTAGCCTGAGTGTGAACTTGCCTGTGTGAGGACTCCCCTGACTGTGCACTCCCCTGAATGAGCACTCCTATGACTGTACACTCCCCTGAGTGTGCTCTCCCCTGAGCGTGCACTCCCATGAGTGAGCACTCCCCTGAGTGTTCACTCTTCAGTGTGTGCACTCCCCTGAGTGTTCGCTCCCCTGAGTGCGCACTCCCCTGAGTGTGCACTCGCCTGGGTGTAGACACCCCTGAGTGTGCACTCCCCTGAGTGTGCTCTCCCCTGAGTGAGGACTCCACTGAGTGCGCACTATCCTGAGTGTGCACTCCCCTGAGTGAGCGCTCCCCTGAGTGTGCACCACTTAGAGCCGGTCAGGCCCAGTTTGATTCCGGTTTTAGCTGGTCAACAATGGTTTGAGCTGGTCTGCTCCGATTTGAGACCAGTTTGAGCCGGTCAAAACCGTTTTGTGCCGGTCTGGTCCGATATGAGCCGTTCAAATCCGGTTTGAGCTGGTCTAAGAACCGGTCTGGTCCGGTTTGAGCTGGTCAAATCCTGTTTGAGCCAGTCTGGTCTGGTTTGTGCCGGGTTGTGCCAGTCTGGTCCGGTTTGATCCGTTTGAGCCGGTTTGGTCTGGTTTGAGCTGTTCAAAACCGTTTTGAGCCGCTCTGGTCCTGTTTGAGTCTGGGTTGAGCCGGTTTGGTCCTTGTCTGGTTTGAGCCGATCAAAACCGATTTGAGCCGGTCTAGTCCTTTTTGAGTCCGGTTTGAGCCGGTCTGGTACGTTTTTCGTCCGTTTTGAGCCTTTCAAAACAGGTTTGAGGCGGTCTGGTCCGGTTTGTTCCGGTCAAAACCGGTTTGAGTCCGTTTGGAGACGGTCAAAACCGGTTTTAGCCGGTCTGGTGCGATTTGAGATGCTGAAAACCAGTTTGAGCCAGTCTAATACGGTCAAAACAGGTTTGAGCTGGTCTGGTCCAGTTTGATTGGGTTTGAACCGGTCTGGTCCATTCTGTGACGGTCAAAACCGGTTTGATCTGGTTTAAGCTGGTCTGGTCCGGTTTGATGCGGTTGAGCCGGTTTGGTCTGGTTTGAGGCAGTCAAACCCTGTTTGAGCCGGTCTGTTCCTGTTTGAGTCCGATTGGAGACGTTTAAAACTGGTTTGACCCGGTCTGGTCCTGTTTGAGTCCGTTTTGAGACAGTCAAAACCGGTTTGAGGCTGTCTGGACCGGTTTCACCTGGTCAAAAGCAGTTTACGACTGTTTTGAGCCGGTTTGGGCTGGTTTTGAGCCGGTCTGGTCTGGTTTGATCTGGTTGAGCTGGTATGGTTTGGTTTGAGACGGTTAAAACCGGTTTGAGCGGGTCTGGTCCGGATTGAGTCCAGTTTGAGCCAGTCAAAACCGGTTTGAGCCGGTCTGGTCTGGTTTGATCCGGTTTGAGCATTTCTTTTCCTGTTGGATCCGGTTTGAGCCTGTCTGGTCCGCTTTGATCTGGTTGAGTCAGTCTCGTCTGGTTTGAGCTGGTCCAAACCGGTTTGAGCCGTTCTGGTCCGGTTTCAGCTGGTCTGGTCGGGTTTGAGATGGTCAAAACGGGTTTGAGACGGTCTGGACCAGTTTGAGTCTGGTTTGAGCCGGTCAAAACCGGTTTGAGATGGTCTGGTACGGTTTGAGTCCGGTTTGAGACGGACAACACCAGTTTGAGATGCTCTGGTCCGGTTTGAGTGCAGTTTGAGCCGGTCATAACCAGTTAGAGCAGATCCAGTCCGCATTGAGCCTGTCTAAACCAGTTTGAGCCGGTCTGGTCCGTTTTGAGCGGATCAAAACCGGTTTGAGACGGTCTAAGATCCGGTCTGGTCTGGTTTAAACCGCTATAAGCCGGTCTGGTCCGGTTTAATCCAGTTGAGCCCGTCTGGTTCGGTTTCAGCCGGTCAAAAGTGTTCTGAGCCAGTCTGGTCCGGTTTTAGTTGGTCTGGTCTGGTTTGACCTGGTCAAAACCGGTTTCAGCCAGTCTCGTCCGGTTTCAGCCGGTCTGGTTGGGTTTGAGCCGGTCAAAACCGGTTTGTGCCGGTCTGGTCTGATTTGACCCGGTCAAAACCGGTTTGAGGCGGTCTCGTCCCAATGAAGCCAGTCTGGTAGGGTTTGAGCCGGTCAAAACGGGTTTGATACCATCTGGTCCGCATTGAGTCCGGTTTGAGCCACTCAAAACTGGCTTGAGCCGGTCTGGTCCGGTTTGAGTCCAGTTTGAGCCAGACAACACCAGTTTGAGATGATCTGGTCCGATTTGAGTGCAGTTTGATCTGGTCAAAATCGGTTGCAGCCGGTGTCTAGTCCGCTTTGAGCCGGTCTAAACCGGTTTGAGTTGGTCTGGTCCGGTTTTTAGCCGGTCTGGACGGGTTTGAGTCGGTCAAAACCGGTTTGAGGCGGGTCTCGTCCAGTTTACAGCCGGTCTAGTCGGGTTTCAGCCGGTCAAAACCGGTTTCAGCCGGGTGTGGTCCTGTTTGAGTCTGGTTTTGGCTGGTCAAATTCGGTTTGTGCAGCTCTCGCCCATTTTGAGCCGGTCAAAACCGGTTTGAGCCTGTCTGGTCCGGTTTGATCCGGTTTAAGCCGCTCTGGTCCGGTTTGATTCGTTTCAGCCGGTATGGTCTGGTTTGAGCCGTTCAAAACCGGTTTGAGCCTGTCTGGTCCAGTTTGAGTCCGGTTTGAGCTGGTCAGCACTGGCATGAGCCGGGTCCGGTTCAGTTTGAGTCAGGTTTCAGCCGGTCAAAATCGGCGTGTGGTGCTGTGGTCCGATTTGAGCCCATCAAAACCAGTTTGAAACCGGTCCATTCCCGTTTGAGTTCTGTATGAACGGGTCTGGTCCGGTTTTTGCCAGTCTGGTACGGTTAGAGCCGGTCAAAACCGATTTGAGTCTGTCTAGTCCGGTTTCAGACGGTCTGGTCGGGTTTGAGCCGGTCAAAGCTTGGTTTGTTCCGGTCTGGTCCGATTTTGACCCGGTTAAACTGGTTTGAGGCGGTTTCGTCCCATTCAGCCAGTCAGGTCGGGTTTGAGCCGGTTAAAACCGGTTTGAGCCGGTGTGGTCCGGTTTGATTCGGTTTCAGCGTTTCTGGTCCAGTTTGATCCGGTTTGAGCCGGTCTGGTCCGCTTTGATCTTGTTGAGCCAGTCTCGTCTGGTTTGAGTCGGTCCAAACCGGTTTGAGCCGGTCTCGTCTGGATTCACACCGGTCTGGTCGGGTTTGAGTCCGTCAAAACGGCTTGGAGACGGTCTGGTCCGGTTTGAGTCTGGTTTGAGACGGTCTGGTCCGGTTTGAGCCGGTCAAATCCGGTTTGAGCCGTTCTCGTCCGTTTTCAGCTTATCAAAACCGGTTTGAGATGGTCTAAGAGCTGGTCTGGTCCAGTTTGATCCGGTATAAGCCGCCGTCTGGTCTGGTTTGATCCGGTTGAGTCAGTCTGGTTCGGTTTTAGCTGGTCAAAAGTGGTCTGAGCCAGTCTGGTCCGGTTTTAGTTGGTCTGGTCGGAGTTGACCCGGTCAAAACGTTTCAGCCGGTCTCGTCCAGTTTCAGCCGGTCTGGTCGGGTTTGAGCCGGTGAAAACCGGTTTGAGCCGGTCTGGTCCTGATTGAATCTGGTTTGTGCCGGTCAAAATCGGTTTTGCTGCTCTGGTCCGATTTGAGCCGATCAAAACCGGTTTGAGCCGTTCTATTCCTGTTTGAGTCCAGTTTGAACAGGCCTGGTCCGGTTTTAGCCAGTCTGGTAGGGTTTGAGCCGGTCAAAACGGGTTTGAGACGGTCTGGTCCGGTTTGAGTCCGGTATGAGCTGGTCAAAACCCGTTTGAGCCGGTGTGGTCCTGTTTGAGTCGGGTTTGAGCTGGTCAAATTCGGTTTGTGCGGCTCTGGTCCGATTTGAGCCGGTCAAAACCGGTCTGAGCCTTTCTGGTCCGGTTTGAGTGCGGTTTGAGCCGGACAACACCAGTTTGAGACGGTCTGATCCGGTTTGAGTGCGGTTTGAGCCGGTCATAACCGGTTAGAGCCGGTCTAGTGCACTTTGAGCCGGTCAAAACTGGTTTGAGGCGGTCTGGTCTGGTTTTAGCCGGTTTGGACGGGTTTGAGTCGGTCAAAACCGGTTTGAGGTGGTCTCGTCCAGTTTGAGCGCGTCTGGTCAGGTTTGAGCCAGTCAAAACCGGTTTGAGCCGGTGTGTCCTGTTTGATTCTGGTTTGAGCTGGTCAAATTCAGTTTGTGTTGCTCTCGTCCCATTTGAGCCGGTCAAAACCAGTTTGAGCTGGTCTGGTCCGGTTTGATCTTGTTAACGTCGGTCCGGTGCTGTTTGAGTCGTGATTTGAGTGGTCAAAACCTGTTGAGTGGGTCTGGTCCAGTTTGAGGCGGTCTGGACGGGTTGAGTTGGTCAAAACTGGTTTGAGTCAGTCTTGTCCGGTTTGATCGGTTTAAGCCGGTCTGGTCCAGTTTGATTTGGTTGAGCCGGTATGGTCTGGTTTGAGCCGTTCAAAACCGGTTTGAGCCTGTCTGGACCGGTTTGAGTCCGGTTTGAGCCGGTTTGGTCCTTGTCCGGTTTGAGCCGTTCAAAACCGATTTGAGCCTGTCTAGTCCGGTTTGATTCCGTTTTGAGCCGGTCTGGTACGTTTTCGTCCGGTTTTGAGCCGTTCAAAACAGGTTTGAGGCAGTCTGGTCGGTTTGTTCCGGTCAAAACCGTTTTGAGTCTCGTTTGGAACTGGTCAAAACCGGTTTGAGCTGGTCAGGTGCGATTTGAACCGCTAATACCGGTTGAGCAGTCTAATACAGTCGAAACAGGTTTGAACCGGTCTGGTCCGGTTTGATCGGGTTTGAACTGGTCTGGTCCGGTTTGTGATGGTCAAAACCGGTTTGATCCGGTTTAAGCCTGTCTGGTCCGATTTGATCCAGTTGAGCTGGTCTGGTCTGGTTTGAGCGATCAAACACTGTTTGAGCCGGTGTGTTCCTGTTTGAGTCCGATTTGAGCCGTTTAAAACGGGTTTGATGCGATCTGGTCCTGTTTGAGTCCGGTTTGAGCCAGTCAAAACCGGTTTGAGGCTGTCTGGACCAGTATGAGCTGGTCAAAAGCGGTTTGTGACCAGTTTGAGCCGGTCTGTCCGGTTTGAGCCGGTCTGGTCCAGTTTGATCTGGTTAAGCCGGTCTGGTCTGGTTGATTCGTTTGAGCCGGTATGGTCTGGTTTCAGCCCTCAAAACCGGTTTGAGCCGGTCTGGTCTGGTTTGAGTCCGGGTTGAGCTGGTCAACACCGGTTCGAGCCCGTCTGGTCCGATTTTAGCCAGTCTGGACGGGTTTGATTCGGCCAAAACCGTTTGAGGCGGTCTCGTCCCGTTTCAGCTGGTCTGGTCGGGTTTGAGCCAGTTAAAACTGGTTGAAGCCGGTCTGGTCCGTTTGATCCGGTTTCAGTGGTTCTGGTCCGGTTTGATCCGGTTAGAGCCGGTCTGGTCCGCTTTGATCTTGTTGAGCCAGTCTGGTCTGGTTTGAGCTGGTCCAAACTGGTTTGAGACGGTCTCGTCCAGTTTCAGCCGGTCTGTTCAGGTCTGAGCCGGTCAAAACGGGTTGAGACGGTCTTGTCCGGTTTGAGTCCGGTATAAGCCAGTCAAAACCGGTTTGAGCCGGTCTGGTCCGGTTTGAGTCCGGTTTGAGCCGAACAATACCAGTTTGAGACGGTCTGGTCCGGTTTGAGTGCGGTTTGAGCCAGTCATAACCGGTTAGAACAAGTCAAGTCCGCTTTGAGCCGGTCAAAACCGGTTTGAGGCGGTCTCGTCCAGTTTCAGCCCGTCTTGTCGGGTTTGGAGCCGGTCAAGACTGGTTTGAGCAGGTGTGGGTTTGAGCAGGTGTGGTCCTGTTTGAATCTGGTTTGAGCGGGTCAAAATTCGGTTTGTGCAGCTCTCGTCCGATCTGAGCCTGTCAAAACCGGTTTTGAGCCGGTCTGGTCCGGTATGATCCGGTTTAAGCCTGTCTGGGTCTGGTTTGATATCAGTTGAGCTGATATGGTTTGGTTTGAGCCATTCAAAACCGGTTTGAGCCGGTCTGTTCCTGTTTGAGTTGGATTTGAGCCGTTTAAAACCGGTTTGACCCGGTCTGGTCCTCTTTGAGTCCGGTTTGAGCCAGGCAATACCGGTTTGTGGCTGTCTGGACCGGTATGAGCTGATCAAAAGCGGTTTGCGACCGGTTTGAGCCGGTCTGGTCTGGTTTGATCCGGTGTAAGCCGGTCTGGTCCGGTTTGATTCGTTTGAGCCAGTATGGTCACGTTTGAGCCATTCAAAACCGGTTTGAGCCATTCTAGTCTGGTTTGAGTCTGGTTTGAGCTGGTCAACACCGGTTTGAGCCGTTCTGGTCCGTTTTGAGCGGATCAAAACCGGTTTGAGGTGGTCTAAGAGCCGGTCTCCTCCGGTTTAAACTGGTATAAGCCGGTCTGGTCCGGTTTGATCTGGTTCAGCGCGTCTGGTTCGGTTTCACCCAGTCAGAAGTGTTCTGAGACAGTCTGGTCCGGTTTTAGTTGGTCTGTTCGGGCTTGACCCGGTCAAAACCGGTTTCAGCCGGTCTCGCCGGTTTCAGCCGGTCTGGTCGGGTTTGAGCCGGTCAAAACCGGTTTGTGCCGGTCTGCTCTGATTTCACCCCGGTCAAAACCGGTTTGAGGCGGTCTCGTCCCAATTCAGCCGGTCTGGTCGGGTTTGAGCCGGATAAAACCGGTTTGAGCCGGTCTGGTCTGTTTTGATCCAGGTTCAGTGGTTCTGGTTCGGTTTGATACGATTTGAGCTGGTCTGGTCCGCTTTGATCTGGTTGAGCCAGTCTGGTCTGTTTTGAGCTGGTCCAAACCGGTTTGAGCCGGTCTCGTCTGATTTCAGCTGGTCTGGTCAGGTTTCAGCCAGTTAAAACGGGTTTGAGACGGTCTGGTCCGGTTTGAGTCCGGTTTGAGCCGGTCAAAACCGGTTTGACCGTTATGGTCCGGTTTGAGTCCGGTTTGAGTCCGGACAACACCAATTTGAGACGATCTGGTCCGGTTTGAGTGCAGCTTGAGGCGGTCATAACCGGTTAGAGCCGGTGTAGTCCGCTTTGAGCCGGTCAAAACCGGTTTGAGCCGGTCTGGTCCGGTTTTAGCCGGTCTGGACAGGTTTCAGTCGGTCAAAACCAGTTTGAGGCGATCTCGTCCAGTTTCAGCAGGTATGGTCGGGTTTGAGACGATCAAAACTGGTTAGAGCTGGTGTGGTTCTGTTTGAGTCTGGTTTGAGCTGGTGAAATTCAGTTTGTGCTGCTCTCGTCCGATTTGAGCTGGTCAAAACTGGTTTGAGCCAGTCTGGTCCGGTTTGTGTCCGGTTTGAGCCGGTTTGGTCCTTGTCCGGTTTGAGCTGATCAAAGCCGATTTGAGCCGGTCTAGTCCGGTTTGAGTCCGGTTTGAGCAGGTCTGGTACGTTTTGCGTCCGTTTTGAGCCGGTCAAAACAGGTTTGAGGCGGTCTGGTCCAGTTTGTGCGGTCAAAAACCGGTTTGAGTCCGTTAGTGAGCCGTTCAAAGACCAGTTTGAGCCGGTCTGGTGCGATTTGAGCTGCTAAAAACCGGTTTGAGCCAGTCTAATACGGTCAAAACAGGTTTGAGCCTGTCTGTCGGGTTTGATCGGGTTTGAACCGGTCTGGTCCGTTTTGTGACGGTCCAAAACCAGTTTGATTCGGTTTAAGCCGGTCTGGTCCGGTTTGATCCGTTGAGCCGGTCTGGTCTGGTTTGAGACGGTCAAACCCTGTTTGAGCCTGTGTGTTCCTGTTTGAGTCTGATTTGAGACGTTTAAAACCGGTTTGATTCGGTCTGGTCCTGTTTCAGTCCGTTTTGAGCCAGTCAAAACCGGTTTGAGGCTGTCTGGACCAGTTTCAGACTGGTCAAAAGCGATTTGCGACCAATTTGAGCGCGTCTGGTCTGGTTTGATCCCATCTCAGTGGTTCTGGTTCGGTTTGATCCGGTTTGAGCCGGTCTGGTCTGCTTGGAGCTGGTTGAGCCAGTCTGGTCTGGTTTGAGCTGGTCCAAACCGGTTTGAGCCGGTCTCGTCCAGTTTCAGCTGGTCTGGTCGGGTTTCAGCCAGTCAAAATGGGTTTGAGCCGGTCTGGTCTGGTTTGAGTGCAGTTTGACCTGGATAACAGCAATTTGAGACGATCTGGTCAGGTTTGAGAGCAGCTTGAGCCAGACATATCTGGTTAGAGCAGGTCTAGTCCGATTTCAGCTGGTCAAAAGCGGTTTGAGCCGGTCTGGTCCGGTTTTAGCCGGTGTGGACGTGTTTGAGTCGGTCTAAACCGGTTTGAGGCGGTCTCGTCCAGTTTCAGCCTGTCTGGTCAGGTTTGAGCTGATCAAAAACCGGTTTGAGCCGATGTGGTCCTGTTAGAGTCTGGTTTGAGCTGGTCAATTTCGGTTTGTGCTGCTCTCGTCCGATTTGAGCCGGTCAAAACCAGTTTTAGCCGGACTGGTCCGGTTTGATCTGGTTTAAGCCGGTCTGGTCCGGTTTGAGCCAGTGTGGTCGGTTTGATCCGGTTGAGCCGGTATGGTCTGGTTTGAGGCGGGTTAAAACGCGTTTGAGCTGGTTGGGTCCGGATTGGGGCCAGTTTGAGCCAGTCAATTCCGGTTTGAGCCGGTCTGGTTCGGTTTTATCCGGTTTGAGTGGTTCTGGTCCTGTTTGATCCGGTTTGAGCCTGTCTGGTCGGCTTTGAACTGGTTGAGCCAGTCTGGTCTGGTTGGAGCCGGTCCAAACCGGTTTGGAGCCGGTCTCGTCGATTTCAGCCGGTCTGGTAGGGTTTGAGGCTGTCAAAAACGGGTTTGAGAAGGTCTGGTCCTCTTTGAGTCCGGTTTGAGCCGCTCAAAACCGGTTTCAGCCGGTCTGGTCCGGTTTGAGTGCGGTTTGAGCTGGTCAAATTCGTTTTGTGCTGCTACGGTCCGATTTGAGCTGGCCAAAACCGGTCCTGAGCCGTTCTGGTCCGGTTTGAGTGCGGTTTGAGCGCGACAACACCAGTTTGAGACAGTCTGGTCCTCTTTGAGTGCGGTTGGAGCTGGTCATAACCAGTTAGAGCCGGTGTAGTCCGCTTTGAACCGGTCAAAACCGGTTTGAGCCGGTCTGGTCTGGTTTTAGACGGTCTGGATGGACGGGTTTGAGTCAGTCAAATCCGGTTTGAGGTGGTCTCGTGCTGTTTTAGAGCCGGTATGGTCTGGTTTGAGCCGTTCAAAACCAGTTTGAGCTGGTGTGGTCCGGTTTGAGTCCGGTTTGAGCCGGTTTGGTCTTTGTCCCGTTTGAGCCGATCAAAACCGATTTGAGCCAGTCTAGTCCGGTTTGAGTCTGGTTTGAGCCGGTCTGGTACGTTTTGCGTCCGGTTTTAGCCGGTCAAAACAGGTTTGAGGTGGTCTGGTCCGGTTTGTGATGGTCCAAAACTGGTTTGAGCCTGTCTGGTGCGATTTGAGCCGCTAAAAACCGGTTTGAGCCAGTCTAATATGGTCAAAACAGGTTTGAGCCGGTCTGGTCCGGTTTGATCGGGCTTGAACTGGTCTGGTCCGGTTTGTGACGGTCAAAACCTGTTTGATCCGGTCTGTTCCTGTTTGAGTCCGATTTGAGCGTTTAAAAACCGGTTTAAACCGGTCTGGTCCTGTTTGAGTCCGTTTTGAGCCAGTCAAAACCGGTTTGAGGCGGTCTGGACCGGTTCTCAGCTGGTCAAAAGCGATTTGCAACCGGTTTGAGGCCGGTCTGGTCCGGTTTGAGCCGGTCAGGTCCGGTTTGATCCGGTTGAGCCGGTATGGTTTGGTTTGAGTGGTTAAAACTGGTTTGAGCGGGTCGGATCCGGATTGTGTCCAGTTTGAGCCAGTCAAAACCGGTTTGAGCCTATCTGGTCTGGTTTGATCCAGTTTGAGCGTTTCTGGTCTTGTTGGATCCGATTTGAGCCTGTCTGGTGTGCTTTGGTCTGGTTGAGCCAGTCTGGTCTGGTTTGAGCCGGTCCAAACCGGTTTGAGCCGGTCTCGTCCGGTTTCAGCCGGTCTGGTCGGGTTTGAGCTGGTCAAAACGGGTTTGAGACGGTCTGTTCCAGTTTGAGTCCGGTTTGAGCTGGTCAAAACCGGTTCGAGACGGACTGGTACGGTTTTAGTCCGGTTTGAGCCGGACAACACCAGTTTGAGAGGGTCTGGTCCGGTTCGAGTGCGGTTTGAGCCAGTCATAACCGTTTAGAGCCGGTCAAAACCGTTTTGAGCCGTCTGGTCCGGTTTTAGCCGGTCTGTTCCGGTTTGAGCCAGTCAAAACCGGTTTGAGCCGTTCTGGTCCGTTTTGGAGCTTATCAAAACTTGTTTGAGACGGTCTAAGAGCCAGTCTGGTCTGGTGTGATCCGGTTCAGGCATACTTGTTCGGTGTGAGCCAGTCAAAAGTGGTCTGAGCCAGTCTGGTCCGGTTATAGTTGGTCTGGTCGGGGTTGACCCGTTCAAAACCGGTTTGAGCCGGTCTCGTCCGGTTTCAGCCGGTCTGGTCGAGTTTGAGCCGGTGAAAACCGGTTTGAGCCAGTCTGGTCCTGTTTGAGTGTGGTTTAAGCCAGTCAAAATTGGTTTGTGCTGCTCTGTTCCGATTTGAGCCGGACAAACCGGTTTGAGGTGGTCTCGTCCTATTTCACCCGGTCGGGTCGGGTTTGAGCCGGTTAAAACCGGTTTGATCCGGTCTGGTCCGGTTTGATCCGGTTTCAGCGGTTCTGGTCCGGTTTGAGCCGGTCTGGTCTGCTTTGATCTGGTTGAGACTGTCTGGTCTTGTTTGAGCCAGTCCAAACCGGCTTGACCACCGTCTTGTCCGGTTTCAGCCGGTCTGGTCGGGTTTGAGCCAGTCAAAACGGGTATGAGGACGGTCTGGTCCGGTTTGAGTCCGGTTTGAGGGCGGTCACAAACCGGTTTGAGCCGGTCTGGTCCGGTTTGAGTCTGGTTAGAGCCGGACAACAACAGTTTGAAACGTTCTGGTCCGGTTTTCCGTGCGGTTTGATCCCGTCATAACCGGTTAGAGCGCCTGTCTGGTCCGGTTTCAGACGGTCTGGTTGGGTTTGAGCCGGTCAAAACCGGTTTGTGCCGGTCTGGTCTGATTTGACCCGGTCAAAACCGGTTTGAGGCGGTCTCATCCTATTTCAGCCGGGTCTGGTCGGGTTTCAGCCGGTTAAAACTGGTTTGAGCAGGTCTGGTCCAGTTTGATCCGGTTTCAGCGGTTCTGGTCCGGTTTGATCCGGTTTTGAGCCGGTCTTGTCCGCTTTGATCTGGTTGAGCCTGTCTGGTCTTGTTCGAGCCGGTCCAAACCGGCTTGAGCCGGTCTCGTCCGGTTTCAGCCGGTCTGGTCGGGTTTGAGCCAGTCAAAACGGGTATGAGACGGTCTGGTCTGGTTTGAGTCCGGTTTGAGCCGGACAACACCAGTTTGAGATGGTCTGGTCCGGTTTGAGTGCGGTTTGAGCCGGTCATAACCGGTTAGAGCCGGTCTAGTCCGCTTTGAGCCGGTGAAAACCGGTTTGAGCAGGTCTGGTCCGGTTTTAGCCGGTGTGGTCGGGGTTTTACCCGGTCAAAACAAGTTTCAGCTGGTCTCGTCTGTTTTCAGCCGGTCTGGTCTGGTTTGAGCCGGTGAAAACGGTTTGAGCCGGTCTGGTCCTGTTTGAGTCTGGTTTGAGCTGGTCAAATTCGGTTTGTGCTGCTCTCGTCCTATTTGAGCCGGTCAAAACCGTTTGAGCCAGTCTGGTCCGGTGTGATCCGTTTTAAGCGGGTCTGGTCCAGTTGGAGCCAGTCAAAACCGGTTTGAGCCGTTATGGTCCATTTTGAGCGGATCAAAACCGGTTTTGAGACGGTCTAAGAGCCGGTCTGGTCCGGTTTGATCCGGTATAAGACGGTCTGGTTCGGTTTGGATCTGGATGAGCCGGTCTGGTTTGGTTTGAGCCGATCAAAAACTGGTCTGAGCCAGTCTGGTCCGGTTTTAGTTGGGTCTGGTCGGGGTTGACCCATTCAAAACCGGTTTCAGCCGGTCTCGTCGGTTTCAGCCGGTCTGGTCAGGTTTGAGCCGGTGAAAACCGGTTTCCAGCCGGTCTGGTCCTGTTTGAGTGTGGTTTGAGCCGATGAAAATCGGTTTGTGCTGCTCTGGTCCGATTTGAGCCGGTGAAAACCGGTTTGAGCCGTTCTATTCCAGTTTGAGTCCGGTTTGAAACGGGTCTGGTTCGGTTTTAGCCGGTGTCTTAGGGTTTTAGCCGGTCAAAACCGGTTGGAGCCTGTCTGGTCCGGTTTGATCTGGTTTAAGCCGTTCTGGTCTGGTTTGAGTCGTTTGAGACGGTATGATCTGGTTTGAGCCATTCAAAACCGGTTTGAGCCGGTCCGGTCTGGTTTGAGTTTGGTTTGAGATGGTCAACACCGGTTTGAGCCGGTCTGGTCCGGTTTTAGCTGGTCTGGACGGGTTTGAGTCGGTCAAAACCGGTTTGAGGCAGTCTCATCACGTTTCAGCCTGTCTGGTCGGGTTTGAGCCGGTTAAAACCGGTTGGAGCCAGTCTGGTCCCGGTTTGATCCGGTTTCAGCGGTTCTGGTTGGGTTTGATCCGGTTTGAGCCGGTATGGACGGCTTTGATCTGGTTGAGCCAGTCTGGTCTGGTTTGAGCCTGTCCAAACCGATTTGAGCCGGTCTCAACGGGTTTGAGCCGGTCAAAACCGGTTTGAGCCAGTATAGTCCGGTTTGAGTCCGATTTGAGCTGGTCAAAACCGGTTTGAGGCGGTCTAAGTATGGTTTGAGCCAGTCAAAATTTGTTTGAGACGTTCTGGTCCGGTTTGAGTCTGGTTTTAGCCGGACAAACCCGGTTTGACCCGGTCTGGTCCGATTTAGCCGATTTGAGCTGGTCTGGTCTGGTTTGAGCCGGTCAACTCCGGTTTGAGTCGATCTGGTCCAGTTTGAGCTGCTCAACACCGGTTTGAGCCGGTCTGGTCCGGTTTGTTCCGGGTTTTAGCCGGTCTGATCCGGACTGAGCCGGTCTGGTCCGGTTTG